>NW_022991870.1:0-27958 GCF_902827175.1 Gymnodraco acuticeps
TGCTGCTAAGCTTTACACCCATTTTGAGTGATTTTGGGCAGCTGCTCATTTTGCCTTGGGGACGACACAACAGAGTAGGCTGGTTCTATTGAATCTCACCACTTGATCCTTGAAGGTGGAGATAAAGCCTTGTTAAGATGACCTTGTCAATGGAGCAGTGTGTGAATGCTAATTTGACATCCGTGCCGCTCATCTCCACCTCGGCTTTTCCCCTCGTTATCTCCTCAGACTTTGACATCTGCAGGGCTTGTTCATGCTCTGAAAGCAGGTATTGGTCATGTGTGCATGTGGTTAGAGGCCTGCACAAGCACACACACACACTTTATAATCCATTTACATTGTATCAAAACAATAACATTGGATATGATAACCAATTCAGTCCCTGTGTTTGGACAGTGAAACATATACGTATTTATCTCCAAATGTGGCAATGTAGTAATTAAATATATATTAAAAATGTATAGCTATTGGCTTCAATAAACAATAAGAATTATGTTGATATTATTATAAAAAATACAGTTTAAAGATGCAGTAAAAGCCCAATGCACTTCTTTGCTGTGGTAGTAAAAGTAGTGCTTTAGTGAAACTACTAAAATCACTGGAATGATGTTCCTCAAAAATGGTTGTGTGCCTGAGTTGACTGCTTTACAGTACAAGTCAAAATACTATGGGAGGTTAGTTCTGATAGCCATTGTGAATAATACCAGTAGATGATAACACAATAACTGGTCATTGTGAATACAAACATCAGAGCAGCATGACCACAAATAGGCATTATTTCTTTTTTTAAAGTAAATCAATAATTTCCAATTTGTTTTACTTGTAATAGCACCCAGGGAAATGTATGCAAAATAACCATTCTGTTCAGACAGCTGACTAGCTGCCACAGTCCCTGAGCCCTTTTACCGGCTCCACTCAATGAAGTATTTATTAAATGTTAGTGTGGGAGTGAGTGTGTGCGTGCGTGTGTGTGTGTGTGTGTGTGTGTGTGTGTGTGTGTGTGCGCGTGTGCGTGCGTGTGCGTGTGTGTATGCACATACACATCCTTAAGTTTACCAATAATGGAGTTACCATGACTACTGGCTCCTGTTTGTCTGTTTCAATGGCGGAGAGAGAGAGAGAGAGGTCTGCTTCAGTGCGGTGGAGCAGTGAGGGCAGAACTGTGTAAAGGCTGTGCGACATAGGGTTTTCATCAAGGCCATTCAGAGTTTGGTATTTGGCTATTGTGGCATTTTTGGCAAGGTGCTCAGGGACGTGCCATTTAAGTCAGGCATTGAGGGGAACAATTTGCTCTGCCTTCAAACTGTGTATGAAAGTAACGGTGATTTAAACTATGCAGAAAAGGTCACATGACATTAAGAAAGCCCCGGGTTAATTGGTGTTTTTATTCCAGCTCGGTGGATAAAATCAGTAGACCGTGTTTGAAATATTTTTCAGTTTTCTTCTTGTTTTTATTCCCTTAGCCTTGATTCCTCCCAATCTTTCCGGTTATGCTTTTATGTCTTTAATTAGTCTTGTCTATTATAGACTCAGAACCCCCTGCCAACCCCTTCATGGACCTACACAATGCTTAAAGCCTGATTGTGTCAAGTAATGGCTTGTTGGTGTTCCTGTGTGTGAACATTACTGATGACACTCATTTGCAGTCACCCTCCTTCTGCCCCTACTCTGCCCACTAATTAGTTTGTTTCATTAGCCTCTGGAAGGGTAAGAAGGCCATGCTTGAGTGTGTGTGTGTGCGCATGTGTGTATCCTCTTGTTCTCTGCCCTAGAGGACTATTTGTGTCGATTTACCTAATAGTGGATCTAGCTTTGTTACGTGAATTTAAAATGAATTAAATATTGTTCTACTTGTTTGCTCTCCCACATACCCACACAAATACATATATTCATATTTCAGTGAAATGCACCAACTGCACACTGTCTTCTCTTTCTACTTCATCCTGTTCAATCAATCAATGTTTATTTATATAGCCCAATATCACAAATGTTTCATTTGTCTCAGTGGTCTTCACTTCACTGTTGCATGACAGAATCTCAGTCTGTAGAAGTTTTTTTTTTTTTTGCTGTACAGAATCTCTGTGAGCCCTAATCTGTCCTGAGACGAGCCAGGATGTCCCATAAACAGTCCAAAGCTGACAGCTCAGGTCTCCGTCTTCTTTCTGTAGCCCCTCCACTCCGTCTGCGAGATGAATGTGGGTGTAGCAATGCTGGGAAGTTCAGGATGTCCCATAAAAACAGTATTCAAGTTGTTCAATGCAATAATTCAACAAAAGTAAGTAGTAAAGAAAAGTAAGACAGAGGATAGTTCAAACCAGTCTCAACATGCCCATGGTGTCCTGATAAGAGGTCTAATCAGGCTTTAATGATGCAGCACGAGTAAAACACTTGTTTGGGTGTACATCACATGACAAACAGATGTAATATGTCCTTTTTGTGATATTTTTACATACTTTGCATATCCAATATATATATTTGATGGTTTTCAAGTTTCTGATTGATTTTGTATGAATAACATATAGTCCATGGTGAATAAATGAAATGTGTATGCAAAACTTTTAATCAGTGAAAAATAACCAGTGGTTCTGTCACTGGCTTACCTAACTGTAGTAAAACATGTGTGTTTTCTTTCATTTTTGTTACATGATGTTAAAATATAAACAGCCCCAAATATTCAAATTATTTTATATTAACACATTTATTTTTTGCAATTGCCTATCAACAATGATCTGACAAAGTACAACTTTCATCTGTTTCATCTCAAACTGCAACAGTCAGCAACACCTGTGATCGCTGTGAGTTGGTAAACTCAACACCCTCAATAGTTCCTAACTTGCAGCTCATTAAGCAGCTGTTCTGGTGTTTGACCATAAAGCTCTGTCACACAAACGGTTATTTAAAACACATTGAAATAGCCTGACTACTGTGAGGAGGAACTGAAACAAATGCACAACTTTTTTAAATTGTTTTAATAAATATCTAGCCGGGTGTTATTGTGCTAATGGCAGAATCATCAAGACTGACTGACATACGGATTCACCTTAAACCAAAGATCAGTTCAGAGTCCCCAACAGATCCCTTCCTGTTTTATGTCAATAATTCAACAAAAGTAAGTAGTAAAGAAAAGTAAGACAGAGGATAGTTCAAACCAGTCTCAACATGCCCATGGTGTCCTGATAAGAGGTCTAATCAGGCTTTAATGATGCAGCACGAGTAAAACACTTGTTTGGGTGTACATCACATGACAAACAGATGTAATATGTCCTTTTTGTGATATTTTTACATACTTTGCATATCCAATATATATATTTGATGGTTTTCAAGTTTCTGATTGATTTTGTATGAATAACATATAGTCCATGGTGAATAAATGAAATGTGTATGCAAAACTTTTAATCAGTGAAAAATAACCAGTGGTTCTGTCACTGGCTTACCTAACTGTAGTAAAACCTGTGTTGGACAGGTCAAAAACTCTCATTTGCATTGCCTTATTAATAACCAGTAATCACTATATCAAGAGTACATTTTTTCTGGTGTATTTTAATCATGTTAACAGCCCCATAGCGTTGACAGTTAAATGCATTCTGGTTCTATTTTTGCTAAATGACTAATGTTTCCCAGTCACTTCACGATGACACATTTTCGAATCTAATTAACCAGCAACACCTTTTGCCCAAACAACTTTGGTCCACACTCACACACACATGTTGCTTTGGCTTGTATATTGCTTTAGCTTGTGATGAATAGTCTTTAAACACCGTTTCATATCTAAAGATTAATGGGTTTGCTAGTTGTGTAATGAGCACATGCTGCTCATTACTGCATATCAATTCACTTCAGGTGCTCCAGATCGTGTGTTGCAGAGACTGGCTTCCTGTGATTTATTCATTTAATAAAATGCACCCTCTACCACTGTACCTTCATATTTTACTGCTGTAAAATTTCACCTGCACTTTATGGTTTGCAAATAAGCACCAAAAAATGTTCACATTCATTTCCCTCAAAGGAGTAAGAGTCATTTATTACAGGTGTTGACATTTTTCTAAAAGAAACTGGGCGGTTTTCGCTCATACTAATGAATAACCTCGCATTGCCTCCCACATGTGGTGAGCTACCTTTTTGTGGCATGTTGCACACTCTCAGATGGACACACACACATCAACACACATACTTTTCTACTGGCTGTTTTTTTAGTTTCAGTACCTTGAAGCTTATTCTCTTTGCTGCTCACTTGTTGTTTTGACCAAAGAGATTTTGTTATCAACCTTTCATCTATGAATAAAATATGTTCAGCCTTGGCCCCATCAGATACTGAGCTTTATGTGTTTATAAGGTACTTCTGCTGTTACTTTTTGTATTTTATTATGAAAAGCTTTCCAACTTCGTGCCTTGCATACACACATTGATATCTAGTGTTGCTAGACATTTTAAGAACAAATTATTTTACAAACCGTTGTTTAAGAATTCTTTAATCTTTCATCTAAACGTATCCCCTTCAAGCCCCTGTAGAGTTGATTAACTTTAACAGTGTCAACTCTGCACTCTCATCTCTGACAAATATCATTATTCTCCCGTCCAATACTTTCCTCTACTTTTGACTAAAATGTACATCAAACATTATTTTTTCGCTCAATAAATAAAACACAGGCAGCCTGATTGTCAACTCTGACTAACGTATGCTTGCAGGGGTGTTGTTTTGTGTGCATTGCGTGTACTAAGACATATCACAGTGTGTGGTAATGGCACTCACAGTGGGACGAGTTTGTTCATTACCATAAGGATAACTCACGGTGCTCCAATCCCTACCCCTTTGTTGTATCATATTAATGCAATATAAAAAACAGCGGGAAGCAGTGCTTTAGCCTCGGGTTTGGGTAGACATGAGTTGCTTGGAAAGAACCAGAGGGATACATTTGGAATAATTTACAGGCCTTGTTCCACTTCATTTGAGATTATTATTTTACTTGCTCCAGAGCCAAATTGTGACAACAGTTTTGTCATTTCATAATCGACTAATTCATAATCTAAAATATCATAATATTGAATAAAAAGATAGAAAAGCAACAAAGGGAGAAGACATAGATAAAGACAGAAACAATGCCACATCCTTTCACATCTAAGTGCGCTCATTTTACATTTTAGGAACACACTGGTGTTGTCGTCAGACGTGAAGATTCTCACTTAAATTATCCCTGCTGATTATTCCCGCCAGATGTTGACACCTTCTGACTCTTACCTTCACAGTCAATATAAAATAGGTGGCCTAAAAATAAACTCCCCTTAGAAGTTCAAGGTCGAAGACTGAGCAGAAAAAGGCTTCTCTTTGAAGATCTATATTTAAACATGACATCTCTGTCTAGCACCTGCTTCCAATTGTATGCACATGCAGTGACATCATAGATGAATTTATTAAAGGAGAAGCGACAGTTGGTTTGTAGATATTTGTGCACTCGTATATGCTGAATAATCCCTCTGTGTATCTGTTGCTTGATCCCTTATCCTTTTTTTCCTCTGGCATGAATCCCACTGTTTTAGCTCTAATCTGCTCCATGCTGTCCACATTTGGCTCAGTCCCAGGCTGATTGAGTCAGAGCTTGCTCTTCCCGTAAGGTATTTAATTTCTATGTCAGTGTGGCGTATGCACTCATATTCATTTCTAATATGATTTGAAGCGGGTAACAGGCTTCTCACCTCTGACTCCAACTTCCTCTCAAGAGATACAGGGAGAAAGACAAGAAGCTAGAAAAGACACTTGATTAAATTGAAGTTCTCTCCTGGAGCTAATGCTGGTGTTAGCTGTATTCTAATTGGACGGTACAGGCTGCTCCTGTCATCCTCCATCTCTCTGGAGAATAACTCGTTGGCCTGCTGCAGAGCGGCCTGTTGATCTTCAGCTGCTTGTAGGTCAGTTTGCTGTGCCAGCGGGGCTTTCAGGTAGAAGCCTTGTCCCTGTCAAAGCCCGACACCCTTCTGCTCCACACTTCCTGGGCAGCATTAGTAACAGCTCTCCAGCCGGCCTCTTGCCCCCCCTTCAACCTCTGCTCCCTTCACCTCCATCTATCCCTCCCTCGTCGTTTTCCCACTCACGAGAGAGGTGAAACATCACCATCATCCATCATGTGTATACACACACACACACACACCTCGCACACGCTAAAAATAAACCCCTATTAGCAGCAGTCTTAGTGTGGGAAGGGGGGGGGGGGGGTGAAGAGGGAAAAACTAGGTGTGAAGGGGAGGGGGTGGCAGCGAGAGAGTGAAAGGGAAAAGCAATGCATTGTGCTGAGAGGTATAGGAGAAATTGAAGGTAAAGGGTTAATAAGGATTGACTTTCTTACTGGGATTGGTGAATACATTCAAAATGTGACCATAGTTATTTTTATTGTGTGAAATGTATGAGGCGTTGTTGGTTGGTTTGGTATTTGAGGTCCACAGAATATAGATATTACCTCAATCATATGAAATGTGGTTGATTTAACAGTCATCAGGACAGTTACAGGGTAAGAATGTTGTCTTCTGACACATTTGCATAAGAAAATCTCTCCTTAGGAACTAGTTTAGTTTACTGTTTCAGTGAAGCAGCATTTATTTATTTATTTACGGGTTTTAATAATTTTAGCATACAGTATCCAGAATATGTCAGTTATGACTTTTTTTAACGGCTCTGCTGAAATTGGCTCTTCAGGCAAAAATAAATTAACTTTGTAGTTCAAATAAGGATGTAGCTGACATCAGAATTTTTATTTTGCAGTAGAAAGCATCCTGTTGCAGTTAGAAATACAAAAAATAAAAATTGTTTTAGGATTTATCTGTGGTAGTTGCTTCTTAATAATGGACACTTGAACAAACTCTTTGGTTCAACCAGTTGGACATATGTATGTGTAGCAGGCAGGACGTAGCAGCAATGGAACACCTGAGTAGGTTTTCTCAGTATGCCATCTTATTTAAAAAAACTGCATGATTATGAAGGCCTGTTTTCTTTGAGTATCTGAATTGTTCTCCCTTCACCCTTATGGTACAACCAAGATCAAAACCATAGGCTAAATGTCTCTATGTTTTGGTACAGGGGACAGTATATTTAAGGGATAGACATGACATTGTAATGTAATGTAATGTAAACATGAGTATGGCCATATAGGAGTGTTTCTGTTTCTTGTGAGAACTAGAAGTTGTTTTGCTGTAACAGCAGGTGTCATCAACAGGTGCAGAGTAAGATTGAAACTGAGTTTTGTTTAAGCAGTGGCAAGCCTCTCTGAGGGCCTAAGATATTCTACAAAATAATATTTAAAAACATTAAAAAAAATAAAAATATTTTAAAATATATTTCCGTCAGACAACTCACGTGTTCTTAATATGTTTATTATAGCAGCATATAGTTTGAGTTTGGCGTCTAGGCTCGGGCCTCATCACTCCACAGATTTACAAAGAACATGAGTGATGATTAGATAACTATCCCCGAGCCGACAGGTGAGAGCAAGTGGTACTGCTACTGTATGAATGGGTGTGAATGGGCGAATGACATGTAGTATGTAAAGCGCTTTGAGGGGTCGTAAAGACTGGATAAAGCGCTATATAAGTACAGTCCATTTACCATTTACCATTTTACAGGTGGAAGCTGGGGTGGAGCTGGGGTGGTGGTGGGTCAGGCAAGCAGCAGCAACATGAAACACAGCAGGAACATGAACGCAGCGATAGCAAGTGAACACAGCAGTGGCAACAGCAGCATAGCGAGGCAGAGGCAGGAAGACCTGGCAGCTTAAATAGAGCGGCATGTTTAGGAGAATGTGTTTGGTTGGTTGTAAGAGGGACGAGGTGCGTCACATGTTAATGTATCATTGGTGCTCGAATTTTTTTTGTTATATTTTTCATTAGTTTTACCAAAATAACTTGATTTAATTGTATTTAAAATAACATTTCCAAAGAAATAAATCCTTTGAATCTGCCTATTCAGTTTCTGTTTGAATATGAAGGGTTAAATGAAAGAAGCTCCTTTAGCCGTCTCTGCGAGTCACTGTGAGATAGGAGCTGATTGGTGGTCCTGCTATGAATTCACAGAGGGCCAGCTATAGAGAGGCGAAGTCTATTTCTACTTCCGACCCATGGGACCTTATTTTTCGGGAAAATTATGTATTGAAGTCAATGGGGAGAGAAAGATTATCTTTCGATCCCGTTTGAATTGTGCCACGAATTACACATGTGATGTTTGTCAATCTTAAAAAATAATTTCCATGTCAAAAAAGTCACAGTTTTTCGTAAAACTGTTGAAATATAAGACTATAAAAAATGGGTGCTAGTGAATTGTCCGACCGGCCCACTTCGGTACCGGCCCCCCGGGAAAACTCCCGGTATTCCCAATGGCCAGTCCGCCCCTGCTTTTATGTATGTGCAGCTCTCAACATGCCCAGACTAGTGATTTTCACCTCGTTTAATACTTTTCGCCTCATTCTGAAAGAAAAAAGTTAAATGTGCTAATGTGACGGCCATCTTGGTGTGTAGTGCGAGATGGGAGATGTAGTTCATTGAGCGGTTTCACACACAAAAAAGTGTTACTTCACAGTTTTACGACACATTTTTATTTTTTTGACTTGCAAAATTATCTTTTAAATTGACAAACATCATATGTGTAATTCGTGGCACAATTCAATCGGAATCGAAAGATAATCTTTCTATCCCCATTGACTTCAACACATCATTTTTGCGAAATAAGGTCCCACGGAGCTCCCCCGGAAAGGGAGGGACTTCAACTCTCTAGTAACTGAATGAGAGAGTAATGTCAAATGACAGTACAATTGACCAATCATATCTTCCCTCTAAATGGGTGGGTTTTATTATCGCGGACTTTATGACAAGTTCCGCCCGCTGTGAAGCTTTTCTTGTTTCCATAGCAACAATAATTTCCTGTCAACAGCGTAAACTCGACTTCACAATAAATGAAATGCCAAATTACACTTAAGACATACAACTGCAACGAAAGTAACAAACACAATGCAATATCCTTTTCAATTTCAAAGATCACAAATAGGGTTATTTACAGGTGTTGTTTTGTGTGGTAGAGGGTCGCTTTCATTGATGCGTTTTGTACCCCGGACCGTTGTTTTGATATTCCGCTGAAGTATACGCTGTGACGTAATAAGACTTTTTTTTTTTCCAGGGAAGGGGTGGGGGTCAGAGGGCCTACTGTAGGTATAAAAGTCACGGCTCGCCACTGTGTTTAAGATATATTTGAGTCTCTTTTTCAGCGTCTGAGTATCCTCTTTCTTTATCAATGTTCAGTGAGAACCTTGACAGGTTTTTCTTCCACAATACTGGACCTCTCAACAGCCTCTTTATGTGTTTTTCAAGAGATGTTGCATTTATTCTTTCTAGAGACATAACTCAACCTCCTCCGTCGGATGTCTGTATCTCTGTGTGTCTCTCCTTGTTGCTCAAATACAGCTTGTGGTGTGTTTCTCTCTCAACCCTCAAGTTGTTTTTCTCTTTACATTTCCAAATACTACACAGTAACATTGCGTTGCTGGATAGGCATATCATGTTCTAAGTATGCATGATAAAAGTCATCTTTATTATATTGTACTGCACCTATGTTAATATGTCTGAAAATACTATAAAGCTCTAAGGGTGCATGTTTTGCTGGGCTCCGGGTCTTTCTCTTTGACCTCTGTATGGTCAGGTCAACTGGAACACACTCACAGTGTCTCCTCCCTCTGCACCCGAACACAAGGAGGAACATTGTGGACGATTTAGCAGATGTATCCAGTTCCTCCTTTGTCCTTCAGGTTTCCTTCAACTTGCTTAACCCAACACAGGTAGCCCCCACCTCCATGTATGCATCATATACTAAAAAACTCTACTGCTTAATCTTACAACAATCCTAATAAAATCCAGTCCAAGTATCAATGAAGTACACGTAACTCAGCAGTGTTGTGGTCTGTGCCACACTGACTTTCTGGCATTGTTAAAATGTTGAACTCAACCAGATATACAGTGGGGCAAAAAAGTATTTAGTCAGCCACCAATTGTGCAAGTTCTCCCACTTAAAAAGATGAGAGAGGGCTGTAATTTTCATTCTAGGTACACTTCAACTATGAGATACAGAATGGGGTGAAAGAATCCAGGAAATCACATTGTAGGATTTTTAATGAATTAATTGGTAAATTCCTCGGTAAAATAAGTATTTGGTCACCTACAAACAAACAAGATTTCTGGCTCTCACAGACCTGTAACTTCTTCTTTAAGAGCCTCCTCTGTCCTCCACTTGTTAACTGTATTAATGGCACCTGTTTGAACTCGTTATCAGTATAAAAGACACCTGTCCACAACCTCAAACAGTCACACTCCAAACTCCACTATGGCCAAGACCAAAGAGCTGTCAAAGGACACCAGAAACAAAATTGTAGACCTGCACCAGGCTGGGAAGACTGAATCTGCAATAGGTAAGCAGCTTGGTGTGAAGAAATCAACTGTGGGAGCAATTATTAGAAAATGGAAGACATACAAGACCACTGATAATCTCCCTCGATCTGGGGCTCCACGCAAGATCTCACCCCGTGGGGTCAAAATGATCACAAGAACGGTGAGCAAAAATCCCAGAACCACACGGGGGGACCTAGTCAATGACCTGCAGAGAGCTGGGACCAAAGTAACAAAGGCTACCATCAGTAACACACTACGCCGCCAGGGACTCAAATCCTGCAGTGCCAGACGTGTCCCCCTGCTTAAGCCAGTACATGTCCAGGCCCGTCTGAAGTTTGCTAGAGAGCATTTAGATGATCCAGAAGAGGATTGGGAGAATGTCATATGGTCAGATGAAACCAAAATATAACTTTTTGGTAAAAACTCAACTAGACGTGTTTGGAGGAGAAAGAATGCTGAGTTGCATCCAAAGAACACCATACCTACTGTGAAACATGGGGGTGGAAACATCATGCTTTGGGGCTGTTTTTCTGCAAAGGGACCAGGACGACTGATCCGTGTAAAGGAAAGAATGAATGGGGCCATGTATCGTGAGATTTTGAGTGACAACCTCCTTCCATCAGCAAGGGCATTGAAGATGAAACGTGGCTGGGTCTTTCAGCATGACAATGATCCCAAACACACCGCCCGGGCCACGAAGGAGTGGCTTCGTAAGAACCATTTCAAGGTCCTGGAGTGGCCTAGCCAGTCTCCAGATCTCAACCCCATAGAAAATCTTTGGAGGGAGTTGAAAGTCCGTGTTGCCCAGCGACAGCCCCAACACATCACTGCTCTAGAGGAGATCTGCATGGAGGAATGGGCCAAAATACCAGCAACAGTGTGTGAAAACCTTGTGATGACTTACAGAAAACGTTTGACCTCTGTCATTGCCAACAAAGGGTATATAACAAAGTATTGAGATGAACTTTTGTTATTGACCAAATACTTATTTTCCACCATAATTTGCAAATAAATTCTTTAAAAATCAGACAATGTGATTTTCTGGATTTTTTTCTCATTTTGTCTCTCATAGTTGAGGTATACCTAGGATGAAAATTACGGGCCTCTCATCTTTTTAAGTGGGAGAACTTGCACAATTAGTGGCTGACTAAATACTTTTTTGCACCACTGTATAAGTAACAAACTAATCCATACTGTACATACGGTTTGAAATCTCCCCAGCTCCCCCAAAATTCAGAACATTCAATTTACACTTTAATTACTTGTTCTCAATTTTTCAGGGGAGATTTTTAGTAGTATTTTGATAAATAATTAATTTTCTAATCAGTGCTTTCCAGCCAGCCCCTCAGTCATTAGAGCCTAACTAACGCAATGGAAGTGTATTTTCCGTCCTTCGTTGACAAGTTCCCTTGGCAGGTGGATAAATTTACTGCTAACTATAGCGATCAGAGCAGTGAATAAATCCAATCTAACTATAGCTATTAAAGGCCTCTGGGATTTTTCAGTTACACACCCACAGCTTTGTGGATGTGAGCACAATGCATTCACCGGTCTAACACTAGATAAAAAGAAGAGCACCATATAGTTAGCACTGTGATAACAAACACATTATGAAACTATTGTGTAAAGCACTATCCTTCCTTATTTTATGTATAGATACATTATTTAATGTAATGGAAGTATGATCATGTAACTAGTAAAGGGCAAGATTTGATTCAGGTCGATTATGATGCAAAGGTGCAGTCACTTTAGGTTTTTGTTGAACTATATTTTTCCATATTTGCCCAATAAAAGGGTTGATAAAAGTTAAACATATTGTTTATAAGAAAATAAATTGTAAACTATGCATGAAATTGACAGTCCAGTTTGCACTGAGCAAATTGCTTTCCCACTGTTTCTATAGGACAAATGAGCATCATGAGTGCAGTAGAAGTGAAAGCAAATATTGATATACTGGAAATGTAAAGTCACCTTATCTTTACTTATAAAAAGCCCTGCTTTGTTAAAAATAGAATTGCTGTGATTTGAGTGATCATGCAAGGGCACCTTGATCAGGATATTTTTTTGAATTAATAATACTCACGCTGCAACGTAATAGATTAATTATTCTAATTACGTTTGTTACGTTCCCTATTGGGCTAGGGGGACCAAAGGGACACGACACGACCAGATTGGAATTGGTATGTGTTACCGGTGGTTTATTTGTAACCAAAACAATGAACACAATAATATATACGAACAGCCTGGACCAACAACGGACCAAACTGTTACGATTTAACAAAAGGAGAACTCCAAAAGAGAGTTGCACAATATGATACAGGCGCTAAGCTAACCTGGGTCTAAGCTGTTTCACAATGTCAAGAATCCTACATGCTGTTCTACAGGAGCTAAGCAACCTGGATCTAAGCAATACACACACACAAACCCTATACTAAACACAGAACACTACGACACACTGCTAATCAGTGTGCACGCACAGAACCCTACTGAACACACTGCTAGGCAGTCTAACGAGGCACAGAATACACACGGCTAGGCAGTCTAAGGAATCACAGAAGATGCACTTGTCACAATGAGAGGCTTGAGGCGTCTGTCACACAATACAGAGCCTCCCGAATGGTGTCCGTGCCCGGCCTTTATACTCCTCCCCCGGATGACGTGGCAGAAGCGGGCGGGGATTGGGTGACGTCCGTCCAATCACCGCGGATGTTGCGAGGTCGGGACAGCCAATGACAGCAGAGGAACTGCACATTTCATTTACATACCCACACACAAGCAGAGTTAAGCGCATAACGAAAGTATCGGCTGTAACAACATTGCTGATCAATTCAGTAATTGTTATCTTCATTTGTTTATACATTTCTTTCAACAGACATGGACAATAGGAGCCTGATATTACATATTTCAAAATAGTTTTAAACCTTAGCAACTATTAGAGAACACAAAACCTTGAGCATTTTGGACTGATAGGAACATTGAATTAGCTGTTATCCCTCTGTCTTACTTTATTTTCATCCTCCTGTCTTCCTCTTTGAGCCACACTCGATGTAATGGACAGCCGTGGACGGTAACAAAGAAAGGATGCACATCAGGCGTATCCACCAGGGAGGCCTGTGGACAGAGGCACTAAAAGTCTGGAGGTCCCCAACAGGGACAGAGCTGTCCGCTTCACTCAGCCATTCAGGCATGAAGACGCCAGACCTCGGACAGGGACGACCTTGAGAGGCTGTGTCACTGACCTCTGGTCCACATGAGAGAGAGGGAGCAAGAGAAAGCGAGAAAAGAGAGAGAGAGGAAAGGACGGGGGGTAAGGAAATAGAAGTGCAGGTCAATGGCGGTGAGGCAGGAGAGAAATCATTGCAGTAAGAGTGTGAACCTACGAAGTGATGGAGAAAAACATAATAACATCTAACAAAAGAAGTGGGACACAGAAATGAGACAAAGTTAAAAATAAATGTCAGACTTCAGCCCGTTTATCGTCCCCGGTGCTGCCATTGTGTTTCTTCATTCTTGCCCCCAATGCTTTCTCTCTCTTCACACTGCAGTGCCAGCTGGTAATGATTACGATAATAGCATGTCAGGGCCGTTTGAAGCAGGTTCCATCAGACAGGATTAAAGTGTTTCACACACTAACACATTTAAATCATTTAGTCAAAGGACCGATGAGGAAAGGGACAATTAAGTGAATTATATTACTAATGATGATAAAGATGGTTATGGTGTAACAACATCACAACTCACCCTTGGCTTTTTCTAGGATGAATCTAAATAAAATCACAAAACAACAAACTTGTTAAATTAATAACAAAACAGCTAAAAAAAATGTTGCCCCAGCTGTATATACAGTCTATGGTCATTACCCTCTCTCGTCTGGGCGGTAAGAAAGGAGCCCTCAACCAGTGCAGCAGCAGCCACTAGCAGCTGACTGTTGCTATCTGTAAAACTATGATGCCGAAACATAATTTCAGCCAATCAGCGTCGTCAAATCTGATGATCACCGGGCGCCAATGTCAGCGCCCGGTCCAGTCTGTGAGTAGTTTGGACACTAGTGATTCGTATCCGGTGGGGTGACGCAGTACGGCAGTAGTTGATGAGGATGGCTTCATGTACAGATGAAGTCTCCGGACTTGGTCCCCGCCCAATTCCGTTCAAGAGCTAATCTCCAATCCTTTCGAAAGGAGAAGTTTGGGAGATAAACTGTTGCTTAAAGACCTTGGACCGGACCAACCCGATTTGTATATATCAGAGCAAGCTCGTGAAAAAGACAAAACGTATCAACGAGGCTTCTCACGTTGCTGGTACACCAGAAAGGCATGGCTAGCTGGATGCAAACAGGTAAATGCTGTCTTTTGTTTCCCATGCTTGCTCTTCAAACAGCCGGGGACAGATACGATCTGTTCAGAAACTAGACAAAAGTTAAACAAGTACAAACCACAGACTGTCTGTGTCATGGAGAATACAGTCGCTGGTTTATTTATGTCTGCATAGGCCGTTGTTGTGAGTGTGGACGGTCGGAACATATATAACGTTAGCTTAGCCAAGCTCCATTTAGAAAACACGCATTTTAAAAGGGTTTTTCGCCTGCCGTCTGTCTTTAGACTTGTCAAAGCGTTAATTCATGGCTTTTACTAACCGGTATCAGTATGTTGTTACTTCGGCATCATTTTGAAACGTGTATTACAATTAAATCATGGTCAAATATGTTCATCTTGTTGTAGTTGTAGCCCCCTTGCCAGCGATTCTCTCTAGTTTAGCATACTCAGCCCGACTCAGCCTGGTTGTTCCTGGTCCTAGAACCACGATTTTATGGGGCCAGAAAAACTGTGAATTAGGACCCGCTAGCCGGTACTAGGCCAAGTGGAAACGCAACCAAAAACGGGCCCTGCACGGCTCGGCACGCTTAAAGCGAGCTCCGCGCTGCACTGGAAACGTGCCATTACATCACCAGAAGTCCTAATTTAAGGGGTCATTTCTCCCAAAAAAAAAATGCTTACTCACTATATCAACAGCCACACCAAAACTATTTTCCACCAGCCGCCACTGGTGTACAGTACATAGTATAGATGTTGGATTGCCATTAAATTAGGAATGGATCTTCATTGTTTTCAGACTTACCGATTTGGTGACCTCTGACTTTTCCTCTATAGCACCATCCTAGTATTTTGAGTGAAATGTCTCGACTAAACAATCAGGATATTTGCTCCACACATTATTCTTCCCTAAGATTGAATTTGAAAGACTTTGGTTATACCTGGCATTTTAATTTAGTTCCATCAGTGGTAACACTTAAATTAGTCCAACACTTTGGTGAAAGCCCTAATAACCTATAAACTAATGGCATTTCCTTCTGCTAATCAAAATCTCCAACAATCGAAGTCTATGTCTTTGTCCAACCAACAGTGTACAAGCATTATATATATACTTTACTATTAAATTACTGATAAAAAGCTACAAACCCTAACAGCTGAGGAATTGATAATTACTTAAATGATGACTCAAGTATCAGTAGTATCAGATCTATTTTCTGTAACTTAAAAAAGCAATATATTGACTATATTTTTAAACTCTAGTAATTTAAATATATTCATTCATCACATACATTTGTTTGGTTAGATTTATTAAATGTGATTCAATGAATTTCGATCACAAAGATGATGTGTTGGGTGTGTGTGTGTGTGTGTGTGGCCTAGCATTACTATACTTGTGGGGACCTACATCTGTTTACACAGTCACGTGTGGGGACTCACCGCCCTTATGGGGACAAATTGGAGGTCCCCATGAGGGGAATCATTAATTTTAGGGTGAAGACTTGGTTAGGGTTAGGCATGTGATGGTTAAGGTTAGGATACTGTAAGTCTCCAGGAAATGCATGTAAGTCAATGTAATGTCCCCTGAAGTGATGTATACATGGTATGTGTGTGTGGCTGTCACAGATGGGAGTTGGACTGTCATCCAAAGGCTTTGTATCACTTTTATTTTTTAAATACACATACAGCAAAGAGCCAACATTTAAAATATTATTCATTATGTGATGTTTTGCTGTTCTAAACAAAGAAATGGTGTCCAAAATATGATTTTACCCTTTTTAATTCTGATCATGTCAAGTGTTTTACTAACAATGTGAGTGTGTTTCATGTTGGAACCACTTCGGTGTAGCGAATAAAACTGGAGGGCACATAGAGTGCAGAGCGCAGCAGTGATAGACTTCGTCACCACATGAAGGATAAGCAGCATGTTCTAAAATAGCACTCCTGATTATCATATTATACAGACAATTAGTTATCATGAGTAGCAAAATCTATCTTTAACCTTTTTGTAATTAAATAAAAATATACTGCATCTTCTACATCCCAAATGACCTCCAGTTAGGTCATTGCCCCCCATGAGACACATGGACATTTCTAGGCATGTCCTTGGTGAAAGTCAAGCAAATTCAAATCACATTAATATAGAAACCAGAATATACATTACGTTTGTTCTCTATCATACTTAAGTGTTCCAGTTTCATGTGTTATTAATACTGTGGTGTCCTTGGAAGGCTGTTCACACATGAATATTATATATATATACTTCATCACTTCACATGCCTACAGTGTCACGTACATGTAGATGTGTGCCACTGCGTCTACATATTTGTGCTTCTGTGGGTCTAAATCACAGCTAATAACTTCACCTGTGCTTCCATTTTATCGTCTTCCTCGTAATCATCACTTCCACAGTTTTCCTCTTTTACTCTCTGTGCAGCTGCCTTCCTGCTGTTCACTCTTCCTGTCTGTCTCCGAGGCAACATGATGTCAGTCTGACTCCATTTACTCAGGTCCAAGCCTTTTGAGTGTGTGTGCTCATGATTCACACACGTGCTCACACACAAACACACATGTGGATATATGTAATCTCATCAGTTCCCACCTCCGGTTCTCCAAATCTGATTCCTCTCAAGACTATTTTTAGCTTTGGAGGCCCACTCCTACTGTGTGTGTGTGTGTGTGTGTGTGTGTGTGTGTGTGTGTGTGTGTGTGTGTGTGTGTGTGTGTTGTCTATAGCAGTTTTTCTAGGAATCTAGCTTGAATGTGTTTTACTTAAGGTTTGCTCAGTCAAATTCTAAAAAGAAAAATATATTGTCTCCCTTATCTCAGCGCTGCAGATTACTCAGTATTCAATATGTGTGTAGAGTTAAAGCGATGCAATGACTTAAACATACTTCTGTTAAAGGGGGAGGACAGGATTTAGTTTTTTGATGTCGATACTGAAGGAAACTTTATAAGTTTGAGAACAGTATTGGATTTAAAAAAGAGATATCTATGAATAATGATTAAAGTACTTTTTATGAATGAGATTCACACAAGAAGAGACTAACTGTCAAATGACTTACATTGTCACTTATGCCAGGGAGACACAAATGATCCCCAGTGAAAATATGTTCACATTGGAAATACAACACAGTGATTGGGAGTTATATACAGTATCTTCCCTTATACACACATGTAATGGGTGCAAATGTAATAGTGTTTGTTGTGCTCATAGCATTAAAATACCCGTTAAAAAGGTCAACACCATCTCGCATAAGTGTCCTTGTTAGTCTGGAAAATCCATAGAGCTCACTGTCAACCGATTTGTATGGGAGCTACCATATTTATTTAGCAGAATAGCTTCAATTAAAACTGTTTACACGGCCTCTGTCCATTATCAGTGGAGAAGACATTGTTTTATGGAAAGAACGCTGCTGTTGAAAATTAAGTTCACCTGCAGTGTACTGCGATGAGGCAGCACTTCTTCATGCCTACTACTACAGGAAAATAATATGTATTTGGATTAACCAATCCTGGAGATATTAGCATAAGCTAACACTGTAAACAATGTAGAGGGTTTACAGTAGAGGACAGCTGATGGGTCCCATGGGTGGACAACCAAATAAATCAATAAAGAGCCGTCTACATTATGCAAAAGCTAGAAAACAATCGCTGACCAAGATTAGCACTGATTGTATTCCGTCTGACAAGGATACATTGATCAGGCTAAATATAGAAATATCTTCAGACAAATGTAATATATACTTTAAACCAATACATGGAGTTGAGTGAAAATGTGGAAGGTGTGAACTTTGTGCATTGTGTGCACTCAAACCTGGGGTAACTGATGCTATGTGTCGTGTCCATGACGACATCCTCTCTCTCTGTCTGTCTCCCTGTGTCAGTGCTTTCCTCTATGGTGACAGTTGACAGCTTTAACACAATGGAGCGGTGAATGGGCCTGGCTGTCAGAGACTATTGCAGCTTTCCCTCCTGTCCTGTCTCCTCTCCTCTCCACTCTCCAATCCCATTTAACCTGCTTATCATTTAAATAGGGCTGTATCTAACACTTATTCCCTATCATGTACTGTAATCTGACAATTACTTTCTCGATTGATCAGTTACTTATTTGGTTTATAATATGTCCGAATATAGTGAAAACTGTTCATTCGAGTTTGGTTAATTGTCTTATTTTGCTGTCTGTCCCAAACACAGATATTCAGTTCAATATGATACAAAACAGAAAACCATAATATCTCCATTATTGAGACACTATTATATTATTCGTTTTTCATTACCTAATGTTAACAAAAGGTTGCACAAATTGTCTTTTTGTGTAGTTATGGATCTTGTTTGTGTGTGACTGTGTGCTTTCCCGTCAATAGTGTGTTGACCACCCTCATACCTCATGCACACCAACAGTGTTTCAGGGCCGGTTCGGAGCTGGAGCTTGAAAAGCACCGGGTTTTCCTGTTCACACCGCAGTGGAGCAGCCTCTTAGCTCCGGAATCCGGTTCGTTTCAAGCACCAAAAAATTGTCCGGCTAGAGCAAAAGCACCACATACTTCACGCTTACGTCGAGGCTGGGGCAGTGATCAACTCCTGAACAACAACAAAAAGCCGGCGTTGTATCCAGTTTGTACACAACGATGGAGAAACGTAACAAGCAGCAGTGGTCCACTGAAGAGACCAGCTACCTACTGGGAATCTGGTCTTCCGAAGAGGTACAGAGGAAGCTGGAGCACAATCGGCCATTGTTGTTGTTGTCAGCTGTGAGGGGTTTCTGCGCGGTTTGGCTTTATGAAGCAGGCACGCAAACGGTTACGTCATGACGCAAACGATGACGCAATGACGCAGCACCAATCGGACTCTGGGCGGTGTGAAAAGAGCCGGAGCTAAACCGAAGAACCGGTTCTGAACCTGAAAAGCTCTAGCACGGAGCTTGAACCGGAGTTGCGTTGGTGTGAATGAGGTATTAGTGACTTTGCAGGGTTTTGAGTATGCAGTACAGGCACATCTCTCCTTTGGTTATAGGTTGGATCGTTTTGTACCTTTTGAATAGCTGCTGAATCAGCGTAGCGGCATCTCAACGTACATGTTGTCATTGTGCTGCTCCACTGTTACCGTTGCTGTTTCTGTCTGCTCATTAATCTGCCTGTGAGTGTTTTCAGCTGTGCGTGTAATATGTAAATAAGCTGCGCAGTAGCCCTGACGTAATTGGCTGCCCATCCTCTGGTCCGCCTCTGAAGATGGTGATTGAATTGACGTCATCCAATCGCAGCGCACAGCCGGCGCACACCTGCTGGGGAGGAGTACAAAGGCCGCGGACTATCACCACTCTGGAGGCTCTGTTGAGTGAACAGACGCCTCTCGCTATTTGCTCTTCGTTCTGGGGGTTAACTTGTGTGGACCGTGTTATTGTGATTAGCAGTATTGTTGTGATTAGATGTGCTTAGATTAGTTTGATTAGATGTGCTTAGATTAGTTTAGTATTGTTTGACGGTTGTCCTAGCTGTGTTTTCTTACAGCCTTCCTTTGCTAATTGTACCACTTTTACAGTGAGGTTTTGTTTCCTTCTTTATTCAGTGTGTGAGTGTTTCCCTGTATGCGTTTAGACTCACTTTTTAGAGTCCTCCCTTAGTTTGGTTTCCCATTTAAACTTGCGCCCTTGTGGCCTCTATTGTTTGTTATTTAAACCGGTGTTTGTGGCAATTTGTTTGTTTCAGGCTGCTTGCCTGCCATTTTGTTCACCTGTTGTGCATTAAAGCAACTTGTAACTTTTACCAATCCCATTCTGGTTGTGTTGCTTCTCTTTGATTCCCCTAGCTCAGAAGGGAACATAATATCCACTGAGACATTATTCAGATACAAGCGGACGGGCAGTGGGCCTAGCAACAGTTCCTGTCCTTTACCAAACTGAAGCAGAGGCTGGAACAACACATCCTCACTCCCAGGTCGGCCTATGTTGACGTTATGTCAAGTTCCCTGTCGGCTTTTTCCAACGCAAGGGGGGGGGCCTTAGCGTCCATTTTCAACGCAAGGGGGGGACCCTTAGCGTCCATTTTCAGCTTTCCGGGATGTCCATATGCTTCTATAGACGCTCATGGAAGCACGGCATTCGTTTGTGTCGGCTGCCCTTAAAGGCAATGTGAGCGTCCATTCTCATTGGATAACGGAGAATTGTACACCCGGAAGTAAGTATTCCCCTTACTGTCGATTGATTTTACAGTGATATCTGCACTACTCATCGACTAAAAAACACCAGATTATCCTTGTTAATTACACAACATTGATTGGTTTAAATTGTGTGCAATGCTTTTGTATTTTTCCCCTTCGATTCGGAGAAACAAATGTTTTTTCTGAGTAAAGGATGGCAGAAGACACTACACTACCCAGAATCCCCAGCTATCGTTTGGACTACACCATGTGCTCTGTTTGACAAACCCCGTGATAGTCCTCAAGCTCTGTGATTGGAGAGTGTGCTCCGAGGGTTACGCCGAGCCTCGAACAGCACTTGAAATGGGATGGAACCATGCACGGCAGACTGTCTAAAACTGGATTTGAACGGGTCCACCGCGTCCCCCCTCCCCCACCCTGTCCCCAGAACTACAAATGCTGGCTATTCTGTTTCGCAACATGTTCTGTATCTATGGCACGTCTCTACTGGGAGTTGTAGTTTTAAAAGACGTTTTCGTATTTCCCATAATAAGAAGTTGCCAGTATTAAACTGTGTACATCCCTGGAGGTTTAGGGGATAGGAAACACTCACATTTAAAACATATAATTAATAAATGGGTGAAAATTGCTTGTGCCCATAATGGGCAGCATTAATATATATATATACACACATGCCAGCTAAGGTCAGAAGAGCTTTATTTAACAGCTGGTCTTATGTTTGTGACCCCTGTTGTTAATTGATAACATTACATTACATTCATTGATAAGCCTGAAACATGCACTTGTCAAGGTTCAGAGGCACAGTTTGCAAATATGGCAGTATAGCCATCGATCAGCTTAAGATAAGATATACTTTATTGATCTCAAGTTGGAACATTTGCGTTACATCAGCATGTGTAACAGTTAAATATGCAGTGGTGTTTATTTGTAAATAATTTAGTATAATCACACAAATTCTGTGTTTTATATTCAACAATTCTGTGTTCTTTATTTATTGATTGTTCAATACCTGACAAGGTCGGAGATGAAATATCTACATACATCTTATAAGAGTATAATACATTATGTATAATATCAGTTAAAATAAGTGCTTCAACATAGTTAACATTGCTGGAGGTACGCACAAATATTGATAGATGTCTTGTAATGCACTATTGAGGAACCTGCGACCCAAGTTTTTCATTCAATGCATAACTACACCATAGTTGTGTTGGCCTATATGATATGTCAATAAACCTTAGGAAATCTTGAAAGGGATGTGCAAAATAGTCATTATATACAGTCTTTAATGGACTATTAGTAGAGAATAACGAGTAATTAATATACTTTATAGGGATCCTATTCATATCTAATGATACAAATAATGAAATTCAATAACATGCTTTAACCACTAGGTGTCCCTTTATATCAGCTGTGCACCTTTATGGTGTAAATACAGCCTATCTACCAATTGGATCAAATATAAAAGTCAGCCGAATTAGTGTTGATACTGCAAGGAGACGTATTGTGTGAAAAGAAATGTAAGATGTTGTTTAATGGCTGATATATTTATGATCCACGTCACGTTTTCAGTTCCTCATGTTTGTCTAGAAGTCTTCTCATCAGGGCTCTATAAATACAGAACTACGGCAGATATGTAATATTTAATGCAGCCGAACCGTGTATTACAATGCCGTTATGTGATGACTTCCAAAGAGAAAAGCAAGCACACTCGGAATAAAGTATTATTGTATTTTTTTTCAATGTTTTCGGTCTGTTTCCGTTATTTGTTCATGACGATGTGCTGTGAGATGTGAGACTGGAATTGCACAGGGGAAAATAACGTAGGCTATCTTTAGATGCGGATTTTGTTAAACTAATATGTTTTCGCTGTGGACCAACACTATACATTGACGGGGAAGGGGGGTAGCAATAAAGATAACACCATTAAACAGTTAAACAACATAACAGAAATAATATCGATAGCAGCGTCCCTAGCAACCACCTTGGTAACAATGAAAACGTTATGGACGCAATTTCCTGAAGTAATCTTCGTAATAACTAGCAAACTAAAGATCATGTACATCCACTGCACACATAATCTGAAATAACAACTCATATTTCTCGCATCAAATGACATCAAAACGCATTTTAATGGCCAAACTAACTTTAAAATAGGCATTTTCCATCGAGAATAAAACGAAGTTCGGCCATGTTTTTTTTTTTCTTCAGGGAGAAATTTGAAGATCACGTGACATCAAACAGAGCACATGGTGTAGTCCAAACGATAGCTGGGGATTCTGGGTAGTGTAGTGTCTTCTGCCATCCTTTACTCTGAAAACATATTTGTTTCTTCGAATCGAAGGGGAAAAATACAAAAGCATTGCACACAATTTAAACCAATCAATGTTGTGTAATAACAAGGATAATCTGGTGTTTTTTAGTCGATGAATAGTGCAGATATCACTGTAAAATCAATCGACAGTAAGGGGAATACTTACTTCCGGGTGTACAATTCTCCGTTATCCAATGAGAATGGACGCTCACATTGCCTTTAAGGGCAGCCGACACAACGAATGCCGTGCTTCCATGAGCGTCTATAGAAGCATATGGACATCCCGGAAAGCTGAAAATGGACGCTAAGGGCCCCCCCCCTTGCGTTGAAAATGGACGCTAAGGCCCCCCCCCTTGCGTTGAAAATGGACGCTAAGGCCCCCCCCCTTGCGTTGGAAAAAGCCGACAGGGAACTTGACATAACGTCAACATAGGCCGACCTGGGAGTGAGGATGTGTTGGCTGGAACAGTTCAGCCATGATATAAGTGTAGACTACAACTCAAAGTCTTTTTACAGGTGTTTTAACTTTGAATTAAACCTGTGACTCTTCAGTTATTACCTCGTCTAGCCGACCACCAGAGCTCCCGGCTCGGTGCCAGGCTATATTTGCCGCTCTCTTAAAGGTGAGGCTAAGGACTTACTGCTGGCGAGATGGTTTTACAGACTTGGCTCCAACTCAAAACTGCTGCATGCTTCTTTAATTAGCTTAGAGGATGAGGAAAGAACATTTGAAAGTCACATGTTGGACCACCTACCAAAATATTCTCTGCATCTTTAAGCTTCTGTAACTGTGTGTTTAAATTATTTTTATATGCATGCAGTTGCTGTAATCTACACTGACCTCTAGTGGAGATTGATTGTACTTGCCAGTGTTTATGAGAAAGTATATTTCAATTTTGTAATTCTTCCTTTCCTAATGCAACCTCATTTCCTATATCATTTCTGCACCTTCTGTATTTTATGTGATGTTCCCACGTCTCTTGCAGTGTTGTGTTTGTCTTTCTCCCTTCTCCACCATCTTCCTCATTCTCTTTCTTCTCTCCCAGTGGGCTTCTCGCCGTCCAGCACCTGCTCGCTGGCACTGTGAAATTCAAAGTCTACTCACTCTGCACTATATTCATGTCATAAATAATACATTGCTTCAGGGTTTGTTTTTGTACTTTGGCAAAATAATGTACATTTTTCAGCATTGTTATCTCAAAATCACCAAACAGCTGTGTTGCCATTTAATGTATCAGCGGTTGTTGTTTTTAAAATGTCCTTACCACCAATGTCGCTGTTCCACATCTATTGTGTGTTGTCACGGGGCATAACAGCAACTCATAACAGCTCTTTTTACAAGACATGTTGTCATGGCACAAAATGAACATAAAGGAATGACATAATGGGCCTCATTCAGGCCGGTTGAATGGATAATTGAGGATTTTTTTTGTAAACCTTTACAAAAGCAAAAACTAAACACGCCTTATCAAAACAGCTGGTTCACAATGTGTGACGAAGGTAACGCCTGGAAAGATAGGGGCGTTTGCGAGAGCGCCGAGAGTAGTTATGCTGGTGTAAGTATGACAGCGGTTGAGAGTAATCGGGGTGCAAATAATATGTTGTCTGTGGCTGATGATTGTGTGCACCTGGTGTCCTGTGTTGTCTCCTCCCCCCTCACCTGTGTCTTGTTGTGCTGATTAGAGTGTGTGTATTTAGGCTCTGTTTCCCTCTCTGTTGAGAGGCTGGTAGGGTGTGTGAGATCCTTGTGGCTGCAGGATGTGTGCAAGGAGAACAACAGGATAGAGGCTGTGAACTTTGTGCACATGATTTTAATAAATGCCCACGTCGGGTTATATTTTTGGACGTTCTGCCTCTGCCTCCTTGCTTGGTCTGGGCCGCTCAACGGTCAGTCTCATACAATGACATTAGTTTGTTTAGGTGTGTGTGTCCAAATCATGGAAGAAGTAATCATATATTTGACTAAAGATGAATTAACAAGGGTGAACAAATAAAACATTCAACTTTTGAATTAAAAAAAACCCAAAAATATTGCCAGCAAAATATATATTAAGTTCAAAATCTGAAATAACTTATTGAGCTATTATAGCTATTTTTTCAGAATTATAGGTATTATTTTAATTTTATTATTGGAGTAGTATGTACATACATGTTGGTTGGTGCTTATATTTGCACAATATGCACTGATAAAAGTTCAGCATAGGACACATAATGTTTTATGTTGAACCAATTTAACAAGTCACAGTTATTTGTTGATAATATTATAACCTGAAAATGTGAAATTCCTACTAACTTCCAATACAATTTAGTGGAGTACAAATTACATTATTTCAAGCCAAAGTTTAAAGTATCAGAAGTACAAAATTATACTTCTTCAGGTTCAGGCACAGGTACAAACTATTGTGTGTTACGCCCACAGAAGGAGGGGACCCGGCCATTATCTCCTAATGTAGCATAGTCATAACAAATACACGCTGAGCGCAGGTCCTTATCTCTCCTGTGCTGGGCATGTGGATATTTAACTCTGCGGTCATCCTGAATGGCTCTGAGGAGGGCATAGGAGGCTTATATGCTCTCATCCTCATATCAATATTCCCACTCTCCTACTGGCTGTTTATGAGGAAAGGTGAGTGCAATACATTATTTGTATACAGTAGCAGACTCAACAGAGAAGACAATAACACAGGTGTCTTTTTAAGTAGAAAAATAAGTTAACGGTATATTAGGGTGAAGTTGCATATCCTCTTATGAATGAGTGTGTGAAACCAAGTATGTCGGGGTGTCAAAAATAACTGCAGCTGGATTTTACCTATGGCAAACAAGTTAAATCATTATGTTTTATTCGGGGCTTCAGTGTCTGATCTTCGCCCTTTGTGCCCACTAGATGTCCTAGTCTAGCCAACATAGGATTTAAAAACGCCTCCTCCTGTATTTGTTTCCAGCTCCCAGTGTATTGTATCTGTATTGATCGTCGATGTGGCTCAGCTTACGGTGTGACATGAGAAGCAAAGTTAACACGTTTGCCCAGACATCTATCGTGTTATTGATTTCAAATGTATGTTCATACGAGTCATAAATCCTTCTCTGCTGCAGTCACGATGTGTCTCCCTGAGAGGATCTGAAAAAGCTCAAATGTCAGATCCCTTTTTCGTAACATTCCCCTGAGGCCTTATGTGTGACATATTTATACAATAGAGCCACATAAATACTGAGGTATGAGTCAATGAAGCCATTCACTTCATTTAGTCATAAAGCCATCAGCACAAAGTAAACAGCACTCTTCAAAGTTTAGCACGTATCAATTGGCTCGCTTTCCTTCAGTGCTCACGTCCGACGGCATATATTACAGTATATTTAGCAGCGGAGGAATTTGGAAAAATCAATAGCAGCCAAAGGGGAAAAAGAGAAGAAGTGAGGTCATGTTCTGTTTAAAGATATTCTGAATGTCTTGTATGAATTATGAAACAAAAGACAACAGTTATCTGTCAATAGAGCAACCTTAGCTACTGTGTATTTAAGGTTCTGTATACAAATCATTTTGTAGGGAATTAGGACTAAGCTGTATCGCTTACATTTTGAAAAAAGCAAGGTCCACTTCATTGTTATCAATATTTTCTTTGTGCCCCTTGGCTTCAAAAACCTTCAGTACCCACCCCCTAACATTTGAAAAAGAATGTAACTTTATATTAGGGGTGAATCATAGTTTTACTTCACTCTGGTTTTACTTCATGATGAAGAATAAACTGAATCTCTAATTTATTGTTGATACGCTTCATGCTGTATAGATAACATGCAAAATATTCCAACATAACAGGCTAAGATAATTCACAAACCTTCACGAATTGGGAAGAACAGGAAGGTACGCCTAACTGAGTTTCTTAAAACACAACCAAATACTTTAGAAGCAAAATATAAAACAAATGTTATATCAAAGCCACATCTTGCTATACTCACCAAAGTTTGAAATGCAGTTTTGTCTGAGAGGAATATATCTAGACATCAATGTCATGTGGCACTGTGGAGTTGAACATTTTACAATAAATGGGGCGAAGCCTGCGAGCTAGTTCATTCATACATAACGCCCCCTTGTCACTCTACAACCAACCAAACAGAGTCTCCTTAATAAGCCGCTCTATTTAACCTGCCAGATCTCTCTCCATGCATTGCTTGCTGCTGCTATTGCTGCAGCTACTCTACGTCGCTGCTGCTTGCCTGCCCCACCACCACCCCAGCTTCCACCTGTAGGCTCAGGGGTTAGTTATTTAATCATCACTCATCATGCTATGTATATCTGTGGAGTGATGAGACCCGAGCCTAGACGCCAAACTCCACTATATGCTGCTTCTAAATAAACATGTTAAAGAAACACGTGAGTTGTCTGACTGAACAATTGTTTGCTCTTGACCCTCCTGTCGTATTCGTTTCTCTCACTTTAGTGTTCCCAGTCAAATTAGACTGGTCTGTTTTAATTGCTCTTATATTAACACACATTAATCTTCACCAAATCTCATTAACTCCCTTTTAAGCAGTAAACAATGTCTCAGACTGCTGTTTCATGAATAATTGTAGTGAATATACAAAGAATAGACCCTAATAATATATTCGGAAATTAACATTTTGACGATTAGTTTGAATGGTAAATGGACCTGTTTCTCTGAGCTTTTTAATTGATCATTTAGTTTTAAGCAGTCATTTCGTATTAAATTAATGTAATATTGAGTTAGTCTTGCCAACCGTGGCCCTGCAAGAGTAAATATGCATTACT
>NW_022991871.1:0-37292 GCF_902827175.1 Gymnodraco acuticeps
AAATACCTTGTACTTTCTACTTCTTACATGTTGAACACAAATACCTGTACTTTCTACTTCTTACATGTTAAACTCAAACCTGACTTTCTACTTCTTACATGTTTGAACACAAATACCTGTACTTTCTACTTCTACATGTTGAACACAAATACCTGTACTTTCTACTTCTTACATGTTGAACCAAATACCTGTACTTTCTACTTACTGTTGAACTCAAATACCTGTACTTTCTACTTCTTACATGTTGAACACAAATACCTGTACTTTCTACTTCTTACATGTTGAACACAAATACCTGTACTTTCTACTCTTACATGTTGAACCAATACCTGTACTTTCTACTTCTTACATGTTGAACACAAATACCTGTACTTTCTACTTCTTACATGTTGAACCAAATACCTGAACTTTCTACTTCTACATTTGAACCAAATACCTGTACTTTCTACTTCTTACATGTTGAACACAAACCTGTACTTTCTACTTCTTACATGTTTGAACCAAATACCTGTACTTTCTACTTCTTACATGTTGAACACAAATACCTGTACTTTCTACTTCTTACATGTTGAACACAAATACCTGTACTTTCTACTTCTTACATTGAACACAAATACCTGTACTTTCTACTTCTTACACTTTGAAACAAATACCTGTACTTTCTACTTCTTACATGTTGAACACAAATACCTGTACTTTCTACTTCTACATGTTGAACACAAATACCTGTACTTTCTACTTCTTTACATGTTGAACTCAAATACCTGTACTTTCTACTTCACATGTTGAACCCAAATACCTGTACTTTCTACTTCTTACATGTTGAACTCAAATACCTGTACTTTCTACTTTCACATGTTGAACACAAATACCTGTACCTACTTTCTACATGTTAAACTCAAATACCTGTACTTTCTACTTCTTACATGTTGAACACAAATACCTGTACTTCTACTTCTTACATGTTGAACTCAAATACCTGTACTTTCTACTTTCACATGTTGAACATCAATACCTGTACTTTCTACTTACACACCCTTACATGTTGAGCAAACACATAATTCCTGTTACTATTCCTACTTCTTACATGTTGAACTACAAATACCTGTAACTTTCTACTTCTTTACAATGTTGAACTCAAATACCTGTAACTTTCTACTTCTTACACTTTGGATACACAAATACCTGTACTTGCTACTTCTTACATGTTGAAACTCAAATACGGGACTTTCTACTTCTCTACATTTTGAATCACAAATACCTGTACTTTCTACTTCTTACAATGTTGAACTCAAATACCTGTACTTTCTACTTCTTGACATTTGAACCCAATACCATAGTACTTTCTACTTCGTACATGTTGAACTCAATACCTGTAGCTTCTACTTGCTACTGTTGAACACAAATACCTTTACTTACAATGTGGAACACAAATACCTGTACTTTCTCATCGTCTTACATGTTGACTCAAATACCTGTAAGCTTTCTACTTCTTACATGTTGAACACAAATATCCTGTACTTTCTACTTCTTACATGTTGAACTACAAATACCTTGTAACTTTCTACTTCTTACATGTTGAACCAAATACCATGTACTTTCTACTTCTTACATGTTGAACCCAAATACCTGTACTTTCTACTTCTTACATTTGAACCACAATACCTGTACTTTCTACTTCTTACATGTTTGAACCCAAATACCTGTACTTTCTACTTCTTACATGTTGAACACAAATACCTGTACTTTCTACTTCTTACATGTTGAACACAAATACCTGTACTTTCTACTTCTTACATGTTGAACCAAATACCTGTACTTTCTACTTCTTACATTTGAACACAAATACCTGTACTTTCTACTTCTTACATTTGAACACAAATACCTGTACTTTCTACTTCTTCATGTGAACACAAATACCTGTACTTTCTACTTCTACATTTGAACACAAATACCTGTACTTTCTACTTCTTACATGTTGAACCACAAATACCTGTACTTTCTACTTCTTACACTTTGAACCAAATACCTGTATTCTATTCTACATGTTGAACTCAAATACCGTACTTTCTACTTCTTACATGTTGAACAAATACCTGTACTTTCTACTTTTACATGTTGAACCCAAATACCTGTACTTTCTACTTCTTACATGTTGAACACAAATACCTGTACTTTCTACTTCTTACATTTGAACACAAATACCTGTACTTTCTACTTCTTACATGTTGAACACAAATACCTGTACTTTCTACTTCTTACATGTTGAACACAAATACCTGTACTTTCTACTTCTTTCATGTTGAACCCAAATACCTGTACTTTCTACTTCTCTCATTTTGAACACAAATACCTGTACTTTCTACTTCTTTCATGTTGAACCCAAATACCTGTACTTTCTACTTCTTACACTTTGAACACAAATACCTGTACTTTCTACTTCTTACACTTTGAACACAAATACCTGTACTTTCTACTTCTTTCATGTTGAACCCAAATACCTGTACTTTCTACTTCTTACATGTTGAACACAAATACCTGTACTTTCTACTTCTTACATGTTGAACACAAATACCTGTACTTTCTACTTCTTACACTTTGAACACAATACCTGTACTTTCTACTTCTTACATGTTGAACTCAAATACCTGTACTTTCTACTTCTTACATGTTGAACTCAAATACCCTGTACTTTCTACTTCTACATGTTGAACCCAAATACCTGTACTTTCTACTTCTTACATGTTGAACTCAAATACCTGAACTTTCTACTTCTTACATGTTGAACCAAATACCTGAACTTTCTATTCTTACATGTTGAACCCAAATACCTGTACTTTCTACTTCTTACATGTTGAACTCAAATACCTGTACTTTCTACTTCTTACATGTTGAACCCAAATACCTGTACTTTCTACTTCTTACATGTTGAACTCAAATACCTGTACTTTCTACTTCTTACATGTTGAACCCAAATACCTTAATCTTTCTACTTCTCACATGTTGAACTCAAATACCTGAACTTTCTACTTCTTACATGTTGAACTCAAATACCTGTACTTTCTACTTCTACATGTTGAAACTCAAATACCTGAACTTTCTACTTCTTACATGTTGAACACAAATACCTGTACTTTCTACTTCTTACATGTTGAACTCAAATTACCTGTACTTTTCTACTTCTTACATGTTGAACATCAAATACCTGTACTTTCTACTTCTTACATGTTGAACCCAAATACCTGTACTTTCTACTTCTACATGTTGAACACAAATACCTGTAACTTTCTACTTCTTACATGTTGAACTACAAATACCTGTACTTTCTACTTCTTACATGTTTGTAAACTCAAATACCTGTACTTTCTACTTCTTACATGTTAAACCCAAATACCTGTACTTTCTACTCTTACATGTTGAACACAAATACCTGTACTTTCTACTTCTTACATGTTGAACCCAAATACCTGTACTTTCTACTTCTTACATGTTGAACTCAAATACCTGTACTTTCCTACTTCTACATGTTGAACATCAAATACCTGTACTTTCTACTTCTTACATGTTGAACACAAATACCTGTACTTTCTACTTCTTACATGTTGAACCCAAATACCTGTACTTTCTACTTCTTACATGTTGAACACAAATACCTGTACTTTCTACTTCTCTCATTTTCCAAACAGCTGGTTCCTTTAGTCTGAATGTGTGTTTGGTGCATGATCATTATTCTTTAGAGTCATTGCGTGCCTATTGATTTGAACACGATCCGTGTATCCATCATTTCCTGGTCTTCTCTAAAGAAGAGGGACCAATGGAAACGTTGTCATGTTGCCGTTGTTCAGCATGGAAACATTCATTAGCTAACAATGACATTATTGTTCTGTTAATATAAAGGGAGGTCAGGTACTCTTTAAAACAGCTGCTAGTTATGGGTACTTTTTACTGAAGTACCTTTCAAAGCCTCTTTACTTTCACTTGAGTAAAGAAGTTTTTACCAGAGTATTTTTAAACTTCTACTTGAGTAAAGGACGTGTGTACTTTTGCCGTCTCTGCTGACATTATGACGGCCAATAGGAACTCACCTCTGCCTAAACGCAGGTATGGTATAGCCTGGTTCTGCCATAGCCGCTGTGGCCTGGCTCTCCGAGATACAGCTGGATTGCCTGTTGGGAGGAAATACACGGTTATATATCAGTCATTTAACAAACATTCAACCGTAATTATGATCAAAAACGTTCAGGTTTTAGTTTTGCAGAAGCAGGTTAAGATCTACCTGAGGTGTTCTTGAGTTTTAGGGAGTTGTTCAGTAGCACATGAGGGCCTCCTTATCTGTTATATATTATTGAAAGTTTATCAGAAGCAGGTTAAGATCTTTGTATGCTCTTAACCTTTTTTATATTACCATATTTTATTCAATATGCTTCTTAGATAACTTTTTATTTTATTGTATTTTCTCCTCATAACATTGTGAAGCACCTTGAGATGACGTTGTTTTTAAAGTGTGCTATATAAATGAAATGTATTATTATTATTATTATATTACCTGAGGTGTTCTTGAGTTTTAGGGAATTGTTCAGTAGCTCCATTTTAGCACATGAGGGCCTCCTTGTCTGTTATATATTATTGAATTGTCTTTTGTAAAGATAGACAGAATATGCACACGGTTATATATCAGCCATTTAAACAACATTCCACCGTAATTATGATACAAAACTTTAATGTTTTAGTTTTGTAGAAGCAGGTTACTGCGCTAACATCTTTGAGGATCTACCTGAGGTGTTCTTGTATTTCAGGGAATGTTAAGTAGTACAATTTTAGCACATGAGGGCCTCCTTGTCTGTTATATATTATTGAAATGTCTTTCATAAAAAGGTAGACAGAATATGGTGCCAATCCATTTTAATTTCTACACCTAACTTGTGATTCTCCCTCCTCTTGAACTCATTGTTAGGAGATCATTGTCTCTCCTTTACATTGTCAAATATCTGTTTTACCTAGTATCCTGTAAGATCCATTATTATATGACTGTTATCTTTCTAAAGTGCAAAGACTTAAAGGAAAGGCAAACTCAAACAAAACCTCAACATCTGCTCAGGATAGCAACCTGAAAGTTATGCATATCTTAATGAATTCCCCTTTAACACAGCTGATATACTGTACGCTGCAATTTAAAAGGAGCACAGCTCAATCTATTGAGATAAGATTGATAGTGGTGACTGTCTGGGAGAGAAACGTAGTGATAATCAGGGACATAGACAAAGGTGTCAAACAAAAACCTAATATTAAGTCGATGAAATTGGTAGAAAGTTGACGTGTGTAAAAATGAACCATTGACACTCGTTTTCTTAATGAACAAGTGCAAAAGAAACTTGGTCCACAGTATCTAGAGATCTGACCACTGGCATCAGATGTTGGTCAGGTTATTGGGAGTGAGGTGCAGACATAAGAAAGGGGAGAACGTTGTACTAAAAGATCTGATGAACTAGGTGCAGATGAAGCCAAGTAGCTAGTGACAAAAAAAGCAGCCTTCAAGCATCAGCGTGAGACATGTCGAATAGCAGAGCCGGATTAAAAGCCATGAAGGATGAAGTGTTTCAAGTAGAATAAACCCGTCCATTATGAGTAACAACACCAGACAGACGCTGCAGAGCATCAGTGACAGTATCTGTAGACCTTCACAGCTTCTGGGTAAAAACTCTCGCTTCAAACATGGACCAGGAATGCCAACACACAGCGAACGTTATTATATTCTGCAGAGCGTTTTCACGTGTTGAGTTTTGGACGCACCGCTTGTTCTGGAAGCTTTGCGTCGAGTACATTGAACACACTCTAAGTTAGCTTTCTGATTTCCACTTAATCAACGTTCTATGGTTATGGATGCATGTGTTCCAACTGAACACCACAACAGGAAGTATTAACGTTGATGAAAAGCGGATTTTACTTGCAGGAATTGGCTAACCCTAAATCTTAGGCGAGATGTTCCTTATATCATGGTCCAAGCACAGAACGTGTTGCATGACTTTGAGTCTGTAAAAACCAAATATCTAATTTGGGATATTGGGTCAATCGATCCCAACAATCCATGTTCAGCACACTATGCAGTCTCTCTCTGAAACTATTAACACTATGTCTTGAGTTTGAGTCATACAATATGTGTGGTCTCTCATCTTGCCCAACTTAACACCCAGATGACTCCAGCTGGCAGTGGGAGGTGATGGTAACAGCTTATTTCTCATTATACGTAGTACCACAAAGTCTGTTTTAAATGTGTTTAAGATTTGCAACGAATTAAAGCTTCCATCTTGGCAGCCAAATAATCACAGCTAATAGCACATAACCACAAAGTAGCTGGTTTCGTTTCCAGCCGGGTAACTATGTCTGCTTTTCAAACCCGCCATTCTGTGTCCAAAATCCAATTAAGCCATCCAATTAGAAAGAAAACGAATTAAAAAAGCACCTTATTGCAATAGCTTTAGTGCCTACAAATAGGAAGTGTCTCACCAAAAGATAAAAAGTCTAAAAATGAGTCCAAATTGTTTTAATGTTGGCTTTGCTCGCTGATATTTAGGACATAGTTTGAATAACACGATAAAACGATTTTACAAGGAAATACCTTGATTTCAATAGTGTGCCGTTATTGTAGGGTTCCCCGTTGATGCTTTTACAACATATTTACACAATGAGAATTTTGCTAACCATCATGAGTAATGTGTATTTAATGAAAACGCGGGAAAAGACAGATCATACGACTGCCTGAAGAGTCTGGTAACTCAGAAGGTACCTCACTTTACTGCAATGCAACCAGGAAAAGACAACCCCACGATATCCAAATCTAGTCTCATATCACGGTATCAATATAATCTGCAGCTCTAGTCACAATACTTTGGAGTTTTTGCACTGTTGCAGTCATTATTTCTCGTCACCACGTTGTAATGAACATCTTTAAATGTGTCTGAAGCCAAATGGAAAGCCAAGTTATGAAGCGGACACATGAACAGCATGAATATGAAGAGCAGCTGTCAGCAGCGGCTCCATTATATCTGTGCCTCGACGCAGCGAAGCAGCATGAGCGCGTAGTGTCCAGACGCAGCAGGTGAGCGCTCCGTACCTCACTGCTGTCTGCAGCTTGGCACACACACATGAAGAGTGGTGATAAGCATAGTCAGTTTTCACTTGGCTCACAGCCTCCCCCTTCTTCTTAAACCAAGACGTGACTTTGGAAGCCATGACGGGAAAAAACTTCAAGGAGATCTGGCCATGAGCACCAGAGGGGGGGGGGGGGGGGAGGAAGGGTTGGGGGTTAAACATGTGTTAGCCATGACAGTAACAAGTATATTTAATATGATTTAAACTGCAGCCCTTTAAGAAGTCTCTGTGAATCACATTATTACAAGTACATGTGCAGATACTGAAAGCACTTCGGTATTCACAGAGTGTTGCTTCTCGTGGCATAAGATAAGATACGATAAGATAAGATATGATGTACCTTTATTAATCAGTAGTTTAACAGCAACAGGGTGAGATTGAATAACAGGACAGCACAGATTAAAGATTAATCAAATCAAAGATACAATTATATACAGTTAAGTCACTTTAAAATAAGAAAGGAATTAAATGACCATACTTATTTGGGTCATATACACATATTATTTATTATATCATAAGTCATAAATAACCATTCTTTAAACACTGATATTTAAAGAATACATTCATATTGCATGCATGAATTTATCGCAGAAGAAGACCAACATTTAGGAGGCATCGGGACAACATGAACCAAAGCTCAGCACTTCAAATGTTTCACCTTACAACCTCACACAGCTATGAATAGCTTGGAGCAGCCTGCCTATCCCATGATTGGAGAAATAAAGTCAAAGATAAAGTAATTGCCAGCAGTGCACAGACCTAAATTATGTCATTGATAACCAGGAACATGGATGTGAAGCTGATGAGAGAACAACGGCTAAACAAGCTGTCGAATCCAAACTACAGAGGAATAATGTTTCCCTTAAGAATAATCATATATTTCAACAGTAGAGCATTTTCACATTGAAGCAGATACGTTCAGGGAAAAGAGGGTCAGTCACCTCCTAATGCCCTGGTATGTTAGGAAGTACTGCTCTGGGAGATTATAGCAGATTGTTTCTCACACAGGAGACAGATTATCTATGACAGCAACTCACTTCTCCTGCTACTCTTTGCACATTTCTCCCATAAAATTAGCCAACAAAACAGCAACTATTAAGAAAAGACTTACCCCAAGAGATTAAAAGAGCGCAAAGCGGAGTTAGACCAGCCTGATGCCGCTTGGGAAGCACTTGCTGATGGCAACACAAATATTACCCTCTCACTGGAAGAATGCTGTTCCCCTTCCACCCCATGTATGGACGCACTTAAGACTATATATAGCAATTACCCCCAAATGTTCTTCTCATTCTGCACTTTGGAGATGAAGAGTGTGCATCCGTTACCTGCACTTTTATTTCAATTATATAGAGGTGTGATCGATACGCTGCCTTTATTACATTTAAGGACTTATTTGTGACTTTTTAAATGAAAGGTCACGAGAGAATAAAAGGTAAAATGCTCATGGGGGCTGGATTTTGAAAAATGAAATACTGCTTCCTCACGACAATAACTCATTTTGGTGAAGTCCTTAAATCAATTTAAAAATAGCACATAGCCAAGCTTCCTATAGTCGGCATGAGGATTGATTTCCTTTGCTAACGAGATTAATAAAACGCACTTCACCTTCAGATTTCATACAAAATATTCATTCAGCAACAAGCGAGAAAGACATTTTGATGTCATTTCGTTGGCAAATCCCGAAGCGGAAAGCCTTGCGAGACCTTTTTAGGTTTCTGGAGACAGCCGGCCCTCCTTGGCTCGACACTTGTGGGCAGCAGTCGGGCTATTTTTACCAGCCAGTCCTCCTACGCTGACACCCCCAAGTCTTACTGTACAGGAGCCATGCAGCTATTTCCATTCAGACAAGTCTATTTAGAAAGTGGCTGAAGACACACAGAGAAACTGATGAAGCAGAGTTGGTCTAACGCAGATGATTCAAGTGGATTTAAGAGAGAGGAAACAGGCGTTGAGTTTATGGCCCCGGAGTCGTTGTGGCTTCACTGAAAGGTCACCTCTGTCTAAAGGACAACTTTCCATGCAAATGTGCAGCATTTTCATTCATAAAACAAATAAATGCATTACAAAATCTAATTGTGCATTTGATTTGATAAATGTTACTCCATACAGCTTCACATTTGGGATTAAAACAATTCACTTTTTGACGACTCCTAGTGGTGGAATCAAGAAAGACACCCCAATGTACTGATAGGTGGCGAAAGAACACACAGGAAGTAACATTTAAAACTGTGTAAATATGTATTTTACTTATTATATTTACCGGGTTAGAGAAGAGAGGGTTTAGGAGGAGTTGTGAGAAGTTATATAAAAGTTGAAACAAGTCCAAAAACGCTCCAAAATTAATCTGGATAAGACTTTCATTTCATTTATTCTTTTCAACTGATTGTAGGTTAGTTGAAAGCAATAACATTAAGTTGATATAAAAACATATTACATTGCTTTCAACTGACCTAATAAAATAACCTGGAAACTGTTGACCAAATAAATTAAAGTCAGAGCTTCATCTTTTGAGTGATATTCAAAATATGCAAATATGGGAAAGAAAGACATTGTGGTGCACACTGGTGTACTGACACCATGTGTACAGTTAGCACTGGTAAAGTGGCATATGAAGACACAGGAAGTCACATTTAAACCATACATTTGACTTATTCACTCGTTTACAGAAGAGAGGGTTGGAGATACTTTATGGAAACATCTATAAGTGTGAAACAAGAAACTGTTCAAAATCAATTAGCTAATGAGTGCAAACATGAGGAAGAGACACAAGCTACGACGTAATGACTTACTGAAAGTGTCCTGATGAGCCGACTCCAGAGGATCACCTTTCAAACCAGAGGCCTCTCCGACAGAGAAACAACATGGTTACTTTACACTCATTTCATATCAACATGCAATAAACAACAACAACAACAACTGTGTGTGTTAATACGCTCTTCTTACATCACTTGTTAGACGCTTTTATCAAAAGCGACTTACATACTGTGGGCAATCCCCACAGGAGCAATTTGGGGTGAAGTGACTCAGGGACACAACGACATGCTGACTGCAGTGGGGTTTGAACCTGTGACCCCCTGATCTGAACACCTACGCACTATCCCACTGAGCCACACGCCTCACTACTTCTTACTCTACTTTAACAGGACACCATGGGTTACTAACTCTGACCAGTAAATGGTGCACCAGGTGTAAAGTCAGTGGAGTGGCGCTTTAAATCCACTTCAGAGTCATTCTCTGTTAAACAGCGCCACCTGGTGTTGATGAGGAAAATCAGCTGATGTGGAAAAATAAATCCTCTTTTGCTTTGACATTGTTTTGGTTCCTCTCTCTTACTCATAAAGATAATAGGAAACAGGGACATAGACGAGCGTTAGACCACAATTAGTATTTGGAAATGTGTGATTATAATAATAAAGAGAACATGTCCTTTACACGGTTTCCCTTAAAGCAATGCTCAAATGTTTTTTACATCAGCAAAATTACAAAAACTACAATAACACAAATAAAAAACTATAATAATAAGACATTAAAAATTAGAAAAAGTTACACATTCAAGCTTTCCCTCGATGCATTGATTGAAAGGGAAATGAACACGTCAAATATGCATGAAATAATAAAACTACTGCAGTGTTTTCAATATTTTGTATTTTCAAAGCTTTGAGCGCCACAAAGCTAAATCCTATGTTGTCATACTGGGAGGAATATAGCAGTGTGTTTCTTTGTCCTTTGACCCAGGACATGGTGACATCAATCTGAATGAAATGCCTTTAAAGGGTTCTTTTAGCACCATGACCTTCAAAAAGTCCTAATAAAGTAGAAAATGACCTCTAAAAACGAAACATTAGCAGCGCTTCAACAAATTGCGATGTTGTTGCAGCGCTGCTGGTTTGTTGGATAAACAGTTCTCTCAACTTTACCCAACCCGTGTGTGTGTGTGTGTGTGTGTGTGTGTGTGTGTGTGTGTGTGTTGAATTCCTCTCTGGCCCCTGCACACAGCATGTTTGCAGTGACAAATAATAAAATAAAGGCAGACAACAGATAAAAGGTCGTATTTTCACTTCCACACACTTATTCAAAGCTCCATACCTGCTTTTAAACACATATATGTTATCATCCCATCACACTTTACAAATAATAACAACTTAAATAAATACAATAATGATGATAATAATAATACTTATTTCTATTAAAAATAGCTTAATTAAATAGATCCATTTACTCACACATACATATTCACACTTACACTCTTGTACACCAAAACATCCATATGTCCAACATCCCATCAGACTTATAATTTTTCAATAGATAATAGTTAGAACATAATTAGAAATGATATATTTTATTTTATAAATTAAATAATATTTAAAAAATGTAAACACAAGTTGTTTAGGATAATAATAATAATGCAATTTACCCCTTCCAGAAAGGTGTGTGTGTGTGTGTGTGTGTGTGTGTGTGTGTGTGTGTGTGTGTGTGTGTGTGTGTGTGTGTGTGTGTGTGTTGAATTCCTCTCTCTGGCCCCTGCACACAGTTGCAGTGACAATAAAGGAGATTATTGGAGCATGATAACCTGATGAACAGGAAGTGCCCGGTTCTGAGGGGCCTCGTCTGAGCAGAGCCACATTCTGCTGGACTGTTCGATAATATGAACAGCTGCATCTGATAACATGCACCATGTCTGTATATTTATTTATGTATTTCTTTATTTGGCAGGACATTAATGAACACTTAAAACATGAAATGTGCTACGTGTAAATATGCCGGATTTAGCTTTGAGCTACTTTCCATCCGCAGTCCCTCACATAAAACATTAAGAAAATGAACATTACAAGCATAGCAGTACAAATACATAACATGCAAGAAAGGTGTGAGAGTAGAATACCCAAAGTGTTTAGGACATGGTACATTAAAGCAGCATCGATACAGTGCAAGAGAAGATACCGCTGTATATTCAGCTTCTGACTCGATTAATGAAGTGAAATCCCAGTATATTGTTTTGATATTCGTGGTCGAGTAAAAGTAGGGTGGTTGGAAATAACTTGGTTGACCCTTCGACCTTTTCTTTGAAACACTGTCAAGCCAAAATGTCACTTCAGCTCAGACACAGCATCCCAAAAACGATTGGTCTGATTTCCATGAATGAACGATTCCTTATGATTTTGGTGACCCCCTTTAAATCTCTTTAGCGTCACCATTAGATAAATCAATTCATTTTACCACAAAAATATTAAAAAAAATATGTAAAATGTACTGAAACAACTGAACAAATTAATGTTTCAGAGGATAAACCTTTATTATCTGTTTTTCCTGAGGTTACTTTCTATATTTTCTTTACGATTATAACTTCACTGAAATCTCTTGTTAAAGGTGGGGTAGGTAAGTTTGAGAAACCGGCTCGAGATACACTTTTTGTTATATTCCAAGGAATGCTCTTAATATCCCGATAGCAATGAATATCTTAAGAGCTTTGACAAAAAATCCATTTCGTTTGTCGGATAAATAAATTGTCTGAACTAAATGTGAAATAGTAGAATTAAAAATGTTTTAATAAAAACTTCAAATACAGAAATTATTCATTTTGAACACATTTCAAATATTGGAGAGAAATGTATCAAAAATATTCAGAAACAGCCGTTTTGGACTGACATCCCTCCAAATAAATGCCTTATATAAATGTAAATTAAATGAATAAATGCTGTTAATTAGAATGAATTGCACACTTTGTCAAGTCAACTTAATTGATTATGTTGAAAAAATAATAATTGGACTTCAAGTTAAAGCTAATTTACTAAATCAAACCTGCATTAAAGGTGGGGTAGGTAATTCACTTCAGAAACACTTGTTATATTCCATGGAATGCTCTTAACATCCGATAGCAATGGGATATCTGTGGCATTGTGCTGTGTGATAAAACTGCACGTTTCAGAGTGGCCTTTTATTGTGGCCAGCCTAAGGCACACCTGTGCAATAATCATGCTGTCTAATCAGCATCTTGATAAGCCACACCTGTGAGGTGGGATGGATTATCTCGGCAAAGGAGAAGTGCTCACTATCACAGATCTTTTCAGATTTGTGAACAATATTTGAGAGAAATGGTTATTTTGTGTAGATAGAAAATGTTTTAGATCTTTGAGTTCATCTCATGAAAAATGGGAGCAAAAACAAAAGTGTTGCATTTATATTTTTGTTCAGTATAATATGTGAGCAGCAAACTGAGTTTAATGGATGTTTCCTTCTGCACTTTTTCTCTCACGACAACAGGGCATGTTTGGTTTTCTCTTTGAGGGGAATAGTTTTCTGAAGCTGTGGGGAAATGTGATCATAAGAAATGAAGCTGCAGATAGAGCCATAAGAAATGAATGCAACTGATTATTTAATGTTTAATGTTGTTTTTATAGGCAATCATTTAAGCTTTGTTAGTTCCAGGTTTAATATGTGCAATAAGTTCATTTCAATAAGTTTTGCAATAAACATTGAACCAGTCCGGCCCTCCACTAGTACTCATTTTTTAATGTTGGCCCACTGTGTGTTTGAGTTTGAACCCCCCTGGGTTAAATTATTTCGAGTTTTCTACTATAACTGATTAATTGTGTTTCCTAATCATTTATAACACATGTTCTGTCACTTTCTATACAGGAGTCAGCTGGGATGTTTCAAAAATGTAATTTGGTCAGATTTGAAAAATGTTCACGTGGCCATGATCAGCTTCTGTAAAAAGATCTTGTTCGTGCAATATACATTATTCTATCAACTGGTTGCTACTAAACTACTTTAATTTGTCCACTAACTTGAATAATACTATTATCTCTTACCTTGGATGTGCACTTGTTTGATTTGTATTTCATGAATGTGTTTCTTCTCTTATATTTTGCCTTTTTATTTATGTACTGTCCCTTTGCTTTACCAATGTTCATTTCGACGACCTTAAAATGGCACCTTTTTTTCCTTTAGCATCAGTTTACTCATATAGCAGTATTGCAGCAAAGAGGGGGGGTTGTATTGTGTTTGATTGGTCAGCAGAATGCCATTGGTGACACTGATTGGACCACACAAACAAAGGTCAGTGGAGAAGGTCACCCTGAAGCAGCCATGACACCAGACAGTGCGTTCTGCTCAGAGTGAATGTGAATGAAGGCTAGGGTTACAAAGGGGCGGAACATTTCCAGTAAATTTCCGGAAAGTTTCCATGGGAAGTCAAGCTGGGGAATTTTGGAAATATTTGATGCAAAATTAAACAAAAAACATGACATTTCAACATTTTTGTTTTGTTTTCATTGAAGAACGAAAACAGGAATGTTGAGTTAAATGTTACTCATCCCCCTCAACCCCACTCATTACAAAATGAACAAAAATGCACCCCCCTTCCAAAAATCCCCACAAAGTCCCATTAAACATGCAAATCTTCCTTCAAGCGATCCTCTGCATTTTTGCTAAAGCCTTTCAGTCAACGGGCTCTTCCTGGGCCTCATCAACATCACACTCTCCCTCTCCCTCTTCAGTGTCACTGTCCAGCCTGGTTGAGGATGGCTCTGTGTCCGTCCGGCTCAGAGAGTCTTAGGTTTGCCTGAATGCCAACCAGTTTTTCCATTCTCACATTTGTGAGCCTGTTGCGAACCTTTGTGTGGTCTCAATAGCCATGTCCTATGGTATGGATATTCAAGTGTACTTAAATGGCATCTGTTTGTTTTAGTCAAGATTATGCTAAAATATACTTTCCCCAACTAATTTAAAGTTCCCTATGAAGAGCCAACCTTCAATTTAGAAAATTCTCAGTTAATTCCCGTGGAAAGTTTCCATCTTTGAACATTCCCGGTATTTTGCAACCCTAATGAAGGCTGAACCCTCCCTCCTCTCAAGGATTCAAGGCTTCAAGGCTTTTATTGTCATGTGTGCATAGCTACAGTGTAGTTATGATACTACAATAATAATACAATACTAAACCAAAATTAAATTATACCTCCTTTGAAAGCTTCGTTTTTAGTCTTACGCATCCGACCCAGGAAAAGTTTGCAGCCAATCTTATTTGTTACAGTGTACCGTGCACCAGGTCCTTATTCAGAATTCTTATCTGAATTCTCTGAGTTTTTATCAACTTTGGTTCTTAAAACAGATAAATAATTATCGTAGGTGACTTTAATATTCATGTTGACGACGATAAAAATAGCCTTACTGTTGCATTTAACTCTATATTAGATTCTGTTGGTTTTTGTCAGAGTGTAAATAAACCAACCCACTGCTATAATCACACTCTCAACCTTGTTCTGACTTATGGTATTGAAATTGAGCAACTATTAGTCGAACCGCATAATCCTGCTTTATCCGACCATTTCTTAGTAACTTTTGAAGTACTGTTACTAGACTACAAAGCATTAGTCAAAAGCTCCTGCAGCAGAAACCTATCTGTTAGTGCTATAGCCAAATTTAAGGAAGAGATTCCACCAATACTTAACTCGATAGCATGTCTGCATGTAAGGGAGGAAACTTATACAAAATGTACACCACCCCAAATTGATCATGTTGTTGATAGTGCTACAGATGCACTGCGAATAAAATTAGACTCTGTTGCTCCTTTGAAAAAGAAGAAAATAAAACAACATAGATTAGCTCCATGGCATAATGCCGAAACCCGCAAAATAAAGCAAAAGTCGAGACAACTTGAGAGGATATGGCGTTCCACTAAACTTGAAGAATCTCGTTTAATTTGGCATATTACTCTCAATGAATATAAGAAAGCACTGCGTAAAGCGAGAGCAGCCTACTACTCTTCATTAATAGATGAGAATAAGAATAATGCAAGATTTCTTTTCAGCACTGTAGCCAGGCTGACAGAAAGCCACAGCTCGATTGAGCCTTCTATTCCCATAGCACTCAGTAGTAATGATTTTATGTGCTTTTTTAACGATAAAATTGTTACTCTTAGAAACAAAATTAATGACCTCTTGCCTTTGACCAGTATAGTGTTATCAACAGCTCCCGGAAACGTAAGTTCTAATATTACACTAGATAGTAAACTAGAATGCTTTTCAGCCATAAACCTTGAACAATTAAATTCAATGATTCTCTCTTCTAAACCATCAACGTGTATCTTAGACCCAATTCCAACTAAGCTGTTGAAGGAAGTTTTTCCATTAATTAGCACTTCTTTATTAAATATTAAGAATATGTCTTTATTATCAGGCTATGTTCCACAATCATTCAAAGTAGCAGTGATAAAACCGCTTCTTAAAAAGCACAACCTCGATCCAGAGGTTTTAGCCAATTATAGACCTATTTCCAATCTTCCGTTCCTCTCAAAAACTCTTGAGAAAGCGGTCGCAAAACAGCTGTGTGATTACTTAAAAAACAATGATTTATTTAAAGATTTTCAGTCTGGCTTTAGAACACATCATAGCACAGAGACAGCTCTGGTTAAAGTCACAAATGACATTCTAATAGCCTCTGACAAGGGACGTGTCTCTATTCTTGTTTTGCTCGATCTCAGTGCTGCATTTGATACTATCGACCATGATATCTTATTGCAAAGACTAGAGCACTTAGTTGGCATACAGGGAACTGCTTTAGGCTGGTTTAGGTCCTATCTATCTGAACGCTCTCAGTTTGTACGTGTCAATGATGAATCTTCCACGCAAACCAAAGTTAGCCATGGAGTGCCACAGGGCTCAGTGCTCGGACCTATTTTGTTCACATTATATATGCTTCCGTTAGGCAATATTATAAGGAATCATTCTGTACATTTTCATTGTTATGCGGATGATACTCAACTATATTTATCAATCAAGCCTGATGAAATTAATCATCTAAATAAAATTCAAGACTGCCTCAAGGACTTGGACGTGGATGACCTTAAACTTTTTGAAACTGAAGTTATTGTACTTGGCCCGAAGAATCTACGAAACAAATTATCTAAAGATATACTAACTATGGATGGCATTAATTTATCCTCCAGTGAGACTGTAAGGAATCTTGGTGTTATATTTGATCAGGATTTATCCTTTAACGCCCACATAAAATCAATTTCAAGGACCGCCTACTTCCATCTACGTAACATTGCAAAAATCAGGCATATCTTGCCTCAAAACGATGCAGAGAAACTAGTCCATGCATTTGTTACTTCAAGGCTGGATTATTGTAACTCTTTATTATCAGGGTGTACCAAGAAGTCAGTCAAGTCGCTTCAGCTGATTCAAAATGCTGCGGCTCGTGTACTAACCAGAGTTAGGAAAAGGGACCACATTACTCCTGTTCTGGCTGCCTTACACTGGCTCCCTATAGAATAGATAGAATTTAAAATTCTTCTTCTCGCCTACAAAGCCCTTAATGGGCAGGCGCCATCTTACCTTAAAGAACTCATTATACCCTACTGTCCTACTAGGGCATTGCGTTCCAAGAATGCAGGGTTGTTGGTTGTTCCTAGAGTCTCTAAAAGTACAATGGGAGCCAGAGCCTTTTCTTATCAAGCTCCACATTTGTGGAATCAGCTTCCAGTTTGTGTTCGGGCGGCAGACACCCTATCCGTTTTTAAGAGTGTGCTTAAGACCTTCCTTTTTGATAAAGCTTATAGTTAGGGCTGATTAGATTCAGCCCCTAGTTTTGCTGATATAGGCTTAGTTTGTCGGGGGACATCTTACTTCTTCCTTCTCTCTGTCTCTACCTGTGTACTCTCATGTTCCGATTAACCCAGCTTCCCCAAATGTATTTCTTTTTGGTGTCTATATACGCCGGGATCCGGAGTCATGGATGATCCTGCGGTCCTGTGTCCTGCATCGCGAGCCCTGGATCTTGAGTCGTGGCTGTGGTCCTGGATCATAGGTCCTGGATGGATATCCTCGTGGATTCATCTTCCTATTATACACACATGCATTTCCAAACATTTGGACTACCTATGTTGCAAATGTATTATCTTTTCAATTTACACACAGCATCTATTGCACGTCTGTCCGTCCTGGGAGAGGGATCCCTCCTCTGTTGCTCTCCCTGAGGTTTCTCCCATGTTCCCTTTAAACTGTGGGTTTTATTCGGAAGTTTTTCCTTGTACGATGTGAGGGTCTAAGGATAGAGGGTGTCGTATTGTCATACTGATATTCTGTACAAACTGTGAAGTCCACTGAGACAAATGTAACATTTGTGATATTGGGCTATATAAATAAACATTGATTGATTGATTATGACAATGCACATCTGAGGTCACAGGCTCCTCCTACAGCGCAACACAATACAACAGATAACATAGTGCAAGTATCTCTGCTGCTGACTGGGAGCACAGAGAGGGGAAAGATGTTCCAGGGAATCCATTTCTGTCCGTCATGCACTTATTGACCTGTGGTTTCAGCTGGCAGTCGGTGGGACAGAGGAGGAGGAGGAGGAGGAGGAGGAGGAGGAGGAGGAGGAGGAGGAGGAGGAGGAGGAGGAGGAGGAGGAGGAGGAGGAGGAGGAAGGGGAGGAGGAGGGGGATTTGTGGGCATGATATAGCAGAATCCAGCAGGGAAGTCCTAAATCACGGCGATTAACGGCGGAAAAAAAGAGGCACGTCAGAGGCTTTGCACGTCATTGAGTCAGCAGCGAGGGTCATTTTGAGGAGAGGGTGGTGACGAGCTGCAGGGGGGGGGGGGGTAGAGGAGGGGGTTTCTGAGTATGTATAGCAATGCTGGGATTAGTTGCATCAGGCATTATCAGCGAATCAAAAAACGGACTTCAAACCATGTGTTCATTAGAAGGGGAAATTAGTTTTAAGTGTGTCACAGTTATTAAAAACAGATAAGTTATTTTCAGAGATGAAATAATGCAGGGATGTATATTGTGTCATTTATTGCTAGCTATTATTACATACAGACTAACAGTGATGCATAATATAATCCGTTGACCCCAACATCGGTTCCAATAACGCAGATTAAAGGATTACGGTTTTAACCTCCTATTCAGTTACGTGATGCACAAAAAGGCAACACAAATACAACTCAATGTAAAAATGTTGGTTTCATAAAAACATCCACGTAATTCTGGGGTAATTGAAGTATTTTCACAGATTTAGGAAGTTGTAAAGTCCACTGATACAAGGTGCAATTGTTTGGAGATAAAGTGATGGTTATTATGAATACTTTGCCATAGATGACATTTAAAAAAAGAGTAAAAATGAAAGCGTGAAATACAGTCTGTCAACAGGTCCTTTCCATTTCAATTGGTCACTGACTAACACCTGGAGCTGCAACTGAATGTAGACACTACCTGGCAGAACAGAAAGACAGACACACATGGAGTAGTCCGAGTATACAAACAATTAAATGAGTAAACTTTAGAAAGCTTCTTAAGAATGACTTAATTGAACTGAACATTAAGAATCTTTTCAGGATCCAGACGTGATGCCAAATCATCTTCTGTACATTAAAGGGTTTGGATATTGAAGTATCGAGCAAAGCATTACATGGAGCATGAAAGTTGTCCAGCGCGACCTTTGGTGCCTCGTCAGATTAGAAGTTCATTTTTATTACTGTGACAACGAAATGGGAGCGAGTTAGTTCAGGCAGTCAACTCGAGCACTTGTGCTTGATTCACACATAACGCCCCGCCCCCTTGCCACTTTACATACAACGAACCAATCAGAGTCTCCTAATATGCCGCTCTATTGAACCTGCCAGATCTCAGACCTCTCTCCATGCATTGTTGCTGCTGCTACTTCCAGGTCGCTGCTGCTCGCCTGCCCCACCACCACCCCAGCTTCCACCTGTAGGCTCGGGGGTTAGTTATTTAATCAACACTCATCGTGCTATGTATATCTGTGGAGTGATGATGCCAAACTCAACTACATGCTGCTTCTAATACACATGTTAAAGAAACACATGAGTTGTCTGACTGAAATGCAGTTAGCATCTGACCAAAACTGTAAGTGTATTATAAGTAGATAGGAAAAGCCAAAGTGTATAGCATGAACAGTTTTAATAGGAATACAAACTATAAAGTAGTTTATTTAGATGTTCTGAATACAGTGGTTGTAGAGGTAAAGACAGTTTAATACACTTCGAAACCAAAGACATTTAAATATAATAAAAGTGTATTAATCAATATCTTTGAAAATCCACCTGTTTCAACCATAGACTGTATATATAAAGGTTTCAACCGAACTTTGGCCAAAAATACAACAACAAAAACCCCTCTGTTCTGTGTAGCACTGACTGTAGTTTAGCTTATGGAGAGCAGATGCACCTGCAGGATTCTCACTTTCTGAGATATTCTCTTCATGGTTTATTGCATTATTGTAATTTGCTTTGGACAAAAGCATTAGATGAATGTCAGTAATCGTTGAAGGGAACATGTTGTTGGCTGCAGAGGGAGAGCAGAGTGTCGCAGCAGATAACACGGTCATCCTGAGAGAGTGTGTGGAGCTGTTGAGAGATGCTGCTGCAGCTCTATCTGATGCCCTTCATCTGATGCAGGGAGCGGGATGATGACATCACCGTGTGGTCGCCTCGCTCGTCTGCACCAGGTCTGCACCAGGTCTGCACGTACACCTCTGGGTGCCGTGGCAACGCGCACGACGAACAAACTGACTGTGAGCAGAAGGGAGGAGGAGAGAGAGAATCATGCAGCTTTCTGCGCACCCCCTCCTCTCTTTCCCACATTGCTGTGCAGGAGAAGCCCCCTCCCCTCTCACCCATCCCCCCCTCTTTCCTCTCCCTCAGCTCGGCCAATCAGGCGTGTCGGTGGGGGCAGGGCAAAGCAAAAGCACCATTCCTGTGTCTCTGCTGCATCTCCCCAGAGCTAACAGGGAGCTAGCAGATCAGAGGGAGGAGACACGCTCAGACCAGCCTCTGTGTGTGTTCGTGGGGTTTTATGTGTGTTTGTGTGTGAGTGTGTGTGCCCTTCGCAGACTAGCAGGCACGGCCACAGTGCTACACTCCTTTTTCACCAGGCTTCTTCTCGTTAACCTTGCCTAGCTCAGCTTCAGGCCTGCTTCTTCTTCCTCTGTTCAGGATACAGAGGGGTCAGCGAGGGGGAGACAGAAACCCGTTTACTCTGAAAACACCTCGTAGTTTGTGTGACAGCTCCAGGCAGGATGATAGCCGCTCAGCTTCTGGCCTACTACTTCACCGAGTTGAAGGATGATCAACTCAAAAAGGTGTGTAAACTGTGTGCAAGGCTTCTGTTGTGTGTGCGTGTGCGCGCGCGTGTGTGTTGGACTGCAGAGCTGTTATCCTATTTTATTTGTATTTACTTGCATTATTTTAACTATTCTGTTTTATTGTGTTGCCCTGTTGGAGAAGCCTGTGACCTAAGATTGTGAAGAAGTGTAATTTGGATTTGCTCTGTGTTTGACATGAATGTCCTTGAGAAAAGGGCAGTAGTGTCCGTATTGATGAGGCTGCTCTCAGACCCTCGTTAGAGTAATTGTTTCCGGAGCGTCAGTTGCTGGGGGAAGCAGACAGGTGTCTTTGAGGAAGAAAAAAAGGCGTGAGCTCTAAAATCTCCTCCTCCCTTTTTGGCTCCTGGATCCTCTCGTGTTACTTTCAATCATACGAAGCCAGACTAAATTAAATAACTAGGCTACTTCTCCAACCTTGTACTTTTCTCCAGAGTGCCGTGGTTAATTGTTTATTAATGTGTTTTAGCGGCATTACCGACCGCTGTAAAGTCTTCACTGTCTGACTGTCACACAAGCAGCTGATACAGCTGGGGGGGGGGTTATGTATCAGCTGCTTGGCATCACACAACGCTGTTACGAACGTTTCTCTGGTATAAAATGGTTGATGTTGGCATAGCAACCGAAGCTAAACTGACTATCTTCACTACTTCTTGCTATCCTATTGTGGCATAAGCCGTTTTCTACAGGCTCATTTTACCGGCGTATTTTTCATTATGATTCTACTTGTGATAGTCGGACACGACAACCTGTGCAGCCCATGTATTGATTCCATCCGATAGCTGCTATAATACAAAACAACACGTCTGCCTCTCTCCACAATGATCAATAACAGTGAACGGATGGTCAAAGTAAGGTACAAATAAACAGAATCACACTAAGCCTGGTTAGTGTTGCCTGACTTTATAAAGTGTGTTTTTTCTGTAAGTGTGTGGTTGCGTTCTAGTCACTTTGCTCAGCGCTACTGCTTGTTACAACTTGTATTTGCCGTAGGCCTACTCGCCATAAACTGTTAGCTCAGGTTAATCTCGCCCCCCTCCGACGTAAGCGTGACGTATGCGGTTCTTGCTTCTAGACCACCGACAATTTGTCCGAGCTTGGTAAGAACCGGTTTTGGGGGAAAAGAGCCGGCTGCGGTGTGAACAGGAAAAACCGGAATAACGCCTCATTTACAGAAAGTGACCTTCAATTTAGGAGATATTAGCCAGTGTATTGGATGACAGACGGGTGACATGTTCTCAGGGAGTGGGGGATGGTGGGGAAGATAGATGAAAAGGAGTGGGAGATCTATAATGCGTGATGTCACAGTGCCGTAGACGCACGAGCCTCTGCAGAAGTAGTTAGTGGAGTTAAAAACATAGTCTCTAGTGGGGTGACTCAGGATACTTCAAAAGATAAAAGCTAACAATGAATATGTGGTATGCTGCATATAAAGACATGTATATGTTAGCAGAAGCTTGATTGGCTTTCTGTCCGCTATAGTGTGGAAAAAGTACAGACAATTAGAATAACTGCCTCACAGTTTTGGGCCGCTGCTAACCAATAGCGTCACAATTTACAACCGTGCCGTAACAACATGTCATCACCTTTTAAACACTGAAACTGTCATAATTTATTGAACTACTTCTTGATCAAGAACATTTTTCATGAGTGACCGGGTCACAGTGACCTTGACCATGTACACCAGATCCTTATCAGGTCATGTCGAGATAAATTGGATGTTTTTAAACATGAAGGAGAAATTCCCTTAATTTGTTCCTGACATTTCACTTTCACCACAAAGGAGCGTTCCTGAGGTCACAGTGATCTTTGACCCCCCCCCAATATCTAATCAGTTTATCCTCAAAGGGGCCTTCTTATGCTTGTGTTGTTTTCTCTTTCCTGTAGTGTGTTGTATAGGTTTGTGTGCATGTAAATGGTCTGCAGAGGCTAAAATCCCTGTGTTCCTCCAGAGGGGGTTTCCCCCCCCCCCCCCTCGCCTGAAACGACTCCATTGGACTCCTTTGTTTAATTCATGAACAAAGTGACATCACTAATGCCCCGGCCACACGAGGACGAAAACGGCCGTTTGCGTTACTGTTTAGTGTCATATCGACCATTCGGCCACACGAGGACGACCGCATACGGCACTAAACGACTGAGGAAACGATAACGGGTCCCAAGGTGGATAGAACGGCATACGCAACGCTCTGGGGGGTCAAACAGCTCCGTGTGTGCGCCCTATACGATCATTTTCTGATAATGATTGCGCAATAGCCCGGCCTCTCCCCACCTCTGCTGCTCACCTCCGCGTACCCCGCGCCATTGCTGATGTGTTTCGCCACCAACAACAACAACAATGGCGGATCGCAGAGTTGCTATCGTGCTCCGGACGCTACTGACCATGCTACAGTTCTTTGTGCAACATCTACAGCAGACTTACACATCCGGGGGGGATCTTACTCGCTGCTTTTGTGGATATGTACTGCAGCTTCAGCGATCATTTTCTGATAATGATTGCGCAATAGCCCCGCCTCTCCCCACCTCTGCTGCTCACCCCCGCGTCAAAGTAAACTGCACACTGAATTCAGATTATTTATCTTTCTCTCGATATGGACATAAACGCGAGTGAAGTCTAATCTGACAGGACGGAGACACCTCTCAAACTACCTAGTTATAAATATGTTTATTTTTACTATCGGCCGGGTCACTCATTACTGGATCAGCTGCTGCATGAGACAGACACTGACGCTGTCCGAAGAGAGGGAGGAAAAAGAGAGGCTCCGTGTATTTTATTATTATAATATATAGAGTCGTTATTCATTTGTTTTAAAGCTCAATAAATGACAAAGAAGACCTTTGACCGGCACTTTTATAATTTTGTCGCAAGGTTTACATTTTAATACACGTTGACTGGCGAAAAACTCTGCCCGGTTCCCTCGGCCCCCACCGCGGAGAATAAACAGAAGGGCAACCATGACAACCATGCTTCTTCGCTGCTTTTGTGGAGGAAGTTACAGCGCCACGTACAGGCTCCTGCATATGTACTGCAGCTTCTCCAGCGGTTGGAGCTAAACGGAGCGGTCTCGTGTGGGCAGACACTATCCGGATGACTATTGCGTGTGGACGGAAGCTTGTTTGCGTTTGCGTTAATCCTATGCGTTTAGCCGTTTTCGTCCTCGTGTGGCCGGGGTCTAAGTAATACTCAAGCTTCTATCGGCTAGAGCTCCACCAACACTTTGTTCTTGAAAAGCTAAGGGGCGGGACATCTCTAAGCGGTTGACCAATCACAACAGAGCCGGCCAGCTAACCAATCAAAGCAGACTGGGCTCTGGTTTCAGACAGAGGGTGAAAAGAGGTCGTTATGAGATATTGTGAATTCAGAATCGGACAGACAGACGACAGACGACCATAAAACATGACGCCTTTGGCCTCATCTGCACAGACATTATAAGACGGTGAAAAGGGAAGATATTATTTGGATTTGTTTCAAAATCAGTTCATCCTTGGCCTTTCCTTAATGCTTCTCCCTTTATAAGAACTGGGCCAGTAGCTGATGAGAGAAAACCTGAGCCAAAACATAACCTCCCTGTCTGAGGTAATGGTCATCTTATTTAAATATACTTATATTTCAACCCATGCTACTCTTCTTTACAAAGTCATGTTGAGCAGCCAAGCACTGTTCCAAAGTATCACGAGAACATAAACACCCCAGGCAAAATTTAGGGTATGCAATGAAACAATTACACTTGATGTAACACTGCTGCTTTAATAACATGGCACTCACACTATGGGCATCATACAGCTCTGATTACATGTTGGAAGAAGCAGGATTGATGTGATACTGTCTTTTCAACGAAAGAAAATGAGGAGTTGAAGAAGGGGAAAACATAGACATGGATGAGAAAATGGAGCTCCTGGAGGGACATGCCATTAAACCGCCACATCCTCCTCTTTCTCCCATGTCTACACAATCCTCTATCAAACGATGGTATCCGTCCAAATATCTGTCTTGAGATACAGCCTCACAAGCTTGACAGCCACAAGCTCCTGTAAATACTGTCCTCACAAGTCCTCAAGCGTCACATTGCATTGGTTGTGTTCAGAGGCCACCATGAGGAGCCTGATGATAAGAGAATGTGTGGAGCGTGGTTTTGGCACAGAGCGAATCTCTGCCTGATGGCATGCAGTGTGTGATTATGTAACAACAGTGGTTATGCAGGGCAAATCCCCCCCCAAGACACCTTTCATTAATTAGATGCTTACGGTAAACTGCAATTTAACCACATGCAATGCTGCTAAAGTATGTGTCGAACATCTTGTGTTTTATTTAATTTAGCCTCTTTTGTCTCAACATGTTTCTACATCAGTGTCCTCATCATGATATAACGCACAGCGAGGTGACCTGACGTAGAAAACAGTGGACCTACCACATCATTCATTATCTCCCGGGTATAGGAACATCTCATACTGTGTTGCATCTTACTTAACTAATTGCATGAGAGATATGTTGGGTTGTGAGGTTGAGTGGTAGAAAAAAAACCAATAGATTGATTCACTTTAAACAAATTAGCACACGAGGGAGCAGAAACCAGGACACTGATGACGATTGTAAAAAAGGTAGTGTTTAAAATGGTCAGCTGAAGTTAACATCTTTAGGGGAAGCTAAAGTAAAGTCACTTTATCATCATCATTGTTGTTGTTTAGAGATGTCTGTGTGTATGGCAGATTGGGGGTGTTACCTTGATTGTGTATATGTTGTATTTGAGGCATAATTGTATATTATAAAAGGACCCCAGGATATCTACTTTGTCAACCTTTTATAGGCTGCCTTATAGCTCACTTGGTACATCCATCCATCGCGGGGGTATCAGTTCCAGCAGAGAGCCCCAAACGTTCCTTTCCCTGGCGACATCAACCAGCTCTGACTGGGGGATCCCAAGGCGCTCCCAGGCCAGCGAAGAGATATAATCCCTCCACCTGGTCCTAGGTCTACCCCTTGGTCTCTTCCCAGCTGGACGTGCCTGGAACACCTCCCTAGGGAGGCGCCCAGGTGGCATCCTAACTAGGTGCCCGAACCACCTCAACTGGCTCCTTTCAACGCGAAGGAGGAGCGGCTCAACTCCGAGTCCCTCCCGGATGACCGAACTTCTCACCTTATCCCTAAGGGAGACGCCAGCCACCCTGCGGAGAAAACCCATCTCGGCCGCTTGTATCCGCGATCTCGTTCTTTCGGTCATGACCCATCCTTCATGACCATAGGTGAGGGTAGGAACGAAAATGGCCCGGTAGACAGAGAGCTTTGCCTTCTGGCTCAGCTCCCTTTTCGTCACAACGGTGCGGTAAAGCGACTGCAGTACCGCTCCCGCTGCTCCGATTCTCCGGCCCATCTCACGCTCCATTGTTCCCTCACTCGAGAACAAGACCCCGAGATACTTGAACTCCTTCACTTGGTACAGCAAGCAGCCCAAATGTTTGGGTCCCTGTGCGCAGGAGCTGGTTCGAATCCAGTTTGGGCCGCGTGTTATCGATCTTTTACTTCAATAAAGGCACTGGTGGTAGCCCAAAAATATCTTTAAAAAAAAACTATTTTAAACAGATAAACTTTTGCTATAAATTTAAACAAGAAGTGATTATTTTTTTCTTGCGAAGAACGAAGCACAGAACCATCCATATTATTTTTGACAATTAGATGTAATAACCTCTTACTAAGACATACAAACATTTAGAAAGATTAAGGACAGAAGGAAGGATACAAAATTAAGAAACTACCGTATTGTTCCTAGAAAGAAATCTGAAAAAGGGGTCGTCTTATAATCGGGTCAATACGGTCATCTGAGTCCTCCCTGACCCCCTGTGTTTGTTCCTCAGATTGATACGTACCTGTACTCCATGCAGCTTTGGCAATTAGATTAAATAACCCCTTACTAAGGCATAAACACATTTAGAAAGATATCACAATTAAGGACAGCAGGAAGGATACTAAATGAATGAACACTTGTTTGTAATAGTCTGAACCCTCCCTGACCCCCTGTGTTTGATCCTCAGATTGATAAGTACCTGTACTCCATGCGGTTCTCCGATGACACGGTGAAGGACATCATGAACCGCTTCAGGAGGGAGATGGAGAACGGGCTCGGCCGGGACACCAGCCCCACCGCCACCGTAAAGATGCTGCCCACCTTCGTACGCTCCATCCCTGACGGATCAGGTACACAAACACACTTATTTTATTAATTCAATTTATTCTATTATATGGTGCCTTGGAGGAGGAGCTCAGGTCAGAAGAATTTCATTGCCATTTCTACACTGTAGCTATATGACGATAACACCGAAAACATACAGAAAAAACATTCTCGTATAATGCCCAAAATAATCTAAAAGTGGATTATCTCATAAACAACGGGACTAAAATGGTTTAATCCTTAAAATGCTTTGGTGGAAAAAGGGCCAAGATCAGTTCCATACTTTTTCTGGTTGCAATGTATTTAAAATAATGACTTGAGGGGAAAATGTAGGATAATAAGTTGTGCTAAGTTGGTTGAAAAACTTTGACAAATCAGAGTAAAAAGAACTTGATCTGAGGCCGCTAACTGTTCTAGGTCATGTTCTCTTTGTAATATTAAACTAGAAGTTAAATATTGAACTTCACTTCCTGGTGTCCTGCAGCTGAAGGAAACTCCGATGCGTTTCTTGGCAGGATCGCTCTATTGATTCAGAAAACAACGTGTACGAAGTAAAACAAAACTATTGTGTTAAAATATTTAGCGTAAGCAAATAGCGTTGACATTGAATACACCAAGATGACAAGGGAACAATACAATGAGATTCATATACGACGTGTAGTAAGAAACACAAGTATTAAAGTAATACTGTATTGTTTTAAGAAGATGTTAAAGTCTTGAATTCAAATTGTACTATTTGCAAATAGATACTTTCTTTCTTTCTAGTATCTTAATAATACAGTATTTAAAAGACACAAAACAAGAAAATACTTTAATTAACCAAATGACGATAGCATAACAAAGGATAAACATACAACCTGCATTAGAGAAGTGTTGCATATTCATAGTATTTACGGATATTTTACTGATAATAATAATTATAGTGGGAATGTCACTATTTAGCACACAAGTTGTAAACATTAAGAGGACAAAACCATGCGCATTAAAGCATCATTAATACTACATAAACTGCTGCTGTTTGTGTCTCTGTTGCAGAGGTCTAAAGTAACTAAGTACATTTACTCAAGTACTGAACTTAAGTACAATGTTGAGGTATTGAGTATTTCAATTTAATGCTACTTCATACTTTTACTCCACTACAGTTCAGAGGTAAATGGTGTACTTCTACTCCACTACATGTATTTAATACCTTTAGTTACTTCACAGATGTGGATGAATGATGTGAAATATGATCAATGTTGAATCAGACTTTAGTTCCACCTGTAGTAAATCCACCAGCTACCCTGCAGTATACAAAGTCTTTCAAACTAGCTGCACCTTTACCAGCTTTGAGAACACTTTCATGATCAATCATTATAAAACATATCATATATATTATTCTGAAATGGACCAATCTGCACAACGACTACTTTCACTGTCGCTACTTTCACTATATTTAGATGAGAATACTTTTATACTTTTACTTGAGGAACATTTTGAATGCAAGACTTTTACTGTAACAGAGTATTCCTACACTCTGGTACTTCTACTTTTACTCAAGTACAAAATCTGAGTACTTCTACTTTTACTCAAGTACAAGATCTGAGTACTTCTACTTTACTCAAGTACAAGATCTGAGTACTTCTGCTCAAGTACAAGATCTGAGTACTTCTACTTTTACTCAGGTACAAGATCTGAGTACTTCTATTTTTACTCAGGTACAAGATCTGAGTACTTCTACTTTTACTCAAGTACAAGATCTGAGTACTTCTACTTTTACTTAACAACAAGATCTGAGTACTTTTACTTGAGTAACATTTTGAATGCAGGACTTTTACTGTAACAGAGTATTCCTACACTCTGGTACTTCTACTTTTACTCAAGTATAAAATCTGAGTACTTCTACTTTTACTCAAGTACAAGATCTGAGTACTTCTACTTTTACTCAAGTACAAGATCTGAGTATTTCTACTTTTACTCAGGTACAAGATCTGAGTACTTCTGCTCAAGTACAAGATCTGAGTACTTCTACTTTTACTCAAGTACAAGATCTGAGTACTTCTGCTCAAGTACAATATCTGAGTACTTCTACTTTTACTCAAGTACAAGATCTGAGTATTTCTACTTTTACTCAGGTACAAGATCTGAGTACTTCTGCTCAAGTACAAGACCTGAGTACTTCTACTTTTACTCAAGTACAAGATCTGAGTACTTCTACTTTAACTCAAGTACAAGACCTGAGTACTTCTACTTTTACTCAAGTACAAGATCTGAGTACTTCTACTTTAACTCAAGTACAAGACCTGAGTACTTCTACTTTTACTCAAGTACAGGATCAGAGTACTTCTACTTTTACTCAAGTACAGGATCAGAGTACTTCTACTTTTACTCAAGTACAAGATCTGAGTACTTCTACTTTTACTCAAGTACAGGATCAGAGTACTTCTACTTTAACTCAAGTACAGGATCAGAGTACTTCTACTTTAACTCAAGTACAGGATCTGAGTACTTCTACTTTAACTCAAGTACAGGATCAGAGTACTTCTACTTTAACTCAAGTACAGGATCAGAGTACTTCTACTTTAACTCAAGTACAGGATCAGAGTACTTCTACTTTAACTCAAGTACAGGATCAGAGTACTTCTCCCACCTCTGCTGTGTTAGGTTCAGTCTCTCTGTACTGTACGCGTGTTGAAGCCTAGCAATGTGCTGATGTGGGGAAATGGTCGCTCTGGTGTGTGTCTGCATCCTCTTTGTGTCTCTGAACTACATCACTAGAGTTTTAGGCCTCGTGGTAAAACCGCTCAAACAGCCTGAACTCACTCAGTGTTTTGTTTATACATCTGTAACCCATCACATATGGTTCATTCACAGCGTCAGCCTGTTATCTGCTGATGCTTCTGACAGACAGGTGTTACAACTAATTGTATTACATTAGTTTTACGCTTAGTTTATTCTGCTGAAATTAAGGATGGCAACTTGAACGTGTAAGAAATTAACTTTACCTGTGGGGGATATCCTGATTAAAGCTCACAGTAAAATAAAGTGGCAGTGTTATTTAATATAACTTTAATCAAATTAGAAGCAGAGGTTATAATTAAAATATGACTGTGGCAACGTACATAGTCAATTTATGAAAAGGATAAGATATAAGGGTTTGGGGTGATGCCCTTCAAAGTAAAATCTGCCTTACAGATGGTATGAATAGCTATGATAACATTTTTGAGTTAATATAGTTATTGACTAACTCAATTGAGATTATTTGTATGTTTTCAAACAACGAATAAGTATAAAAAAAGTCCAAATAAAATCAAAATACATGTCCAAAAAGTTGTAGAAAGAAGGTACACAATTATATGAACTATTACCCCTTCTCCATTACAATTAACTTCATATTTGTTCATATAAACTTAATATTCATCATGTATAATACATATTAAAAGGCATATTATAGCCTGAAAATGTTAATTCCATTATATTTTAATAGTGGGTGACTGCAATAAAGTTTTAGAGAAAGAAATGTTGACTTAAATGTCAGTATCATTCAAAGATCTAGGAGACTATAATGTTATACATGGGAAAACCAACAAGAAATACAAAATGAACTCTACTAAATGTCCTCCATGAAACCAGCCGTCAGCACAGCTCTTAAAAATTCACATTGGTCAAAGTCAAGTATCTCGCTCCTCAAAGTCCTCATCTGTTCACTGCATGGTTTGTCCCTGAAGGTAAACAACGCCTGTACACAGAAATAACATCGAGTGCCTGCTCTCACGGTATAAATAGCCTCAGGATTCAACAACTACATGAGGTCAGAGCGATCAGGCAAAGGGCAGAGTTGAAGCCATGCAAACTGTTCAAATGAATACATATTACAAAGCCTGATTATAGGAGACATGATAGGGAATGACCGTAGCAAGAGTACTTTTACCCGTACTTTTCCCGTTTAGTTCCGATAGTGCCTGGAATTTTGCGTTCACACCAAAAAGAGAACTTAGTTCAGAGAACTTTTACCCCTATTTGTAGTGCCTGCTAGAGAGGTGGTACTATCCTGGGGAGAAAAAAGTACCAATTTCAATTTGCTGGGCGAATTGCAAACCACGCCCCGTAAAACTGTGAGAAGTTTTGTGAAGCCGCCATTGTATTTGCTGGCATTATTAGCATTAGCCCCGCGCACCAACAGAGAGAGACTAACTTATGGCAACACAAAAAAAAACATGGGAGCGGTGGAGATGAGGAGGTGTCGGCGTTCTGCCGATTTACCCGGAAGTCCCCAACTCCGGGGACTTCCGGCCGGGGACTTCGGGCGGCAGTATACGCCGTGAATTGGTTTGCGGCCTGCCAGTAAACCCAAAGCAGAAGAAGAAGAAGTGACGTCAGCGGCTTAATTTGCGTAATCTTCCCTCAGGGAATTTATTCCGGTGTGAACGCGATCTGTACTTAGTTCCATGGGGGCACTAAGTGCTGGGTACTAAGTGCTGGGTACTAAGTGCTGGGTACTAAGTGCTGGGTACTAAGTACGGCAAAGTACTTGGTGTGAAAGCGGAACAAGATACTTTTTTGTAAAAGTTAATCTGATTCTTCTGGAAAGACTTTCTACGTGTCTGAGAGCAAAATGAGTCGATTAAGTCGTGGCTTATCTCTGAAGATGTCATTTCACAGTCTAATCTAACAGTAGAGGGGTCAGCTATAGTGATACAAATGTAGAAAAAGCCCTTTGTTGTGGGATGAGTCCTGCTTTAATGTAACCAAGATCATGTTTTATGGTGAAAAGTCTGTACAAGAAATCTGCTGAGGAAGTGCTGTGATCGACATTTGTCTTGAGCACAATATGTGAAAAACTATTAGGACAAGTGTACAACATACAGCACAGAGGCGATCAAACACTGAATAGCTGTTCCTGAAGAATTGCATCATAAACAGTATCAAAAAGGGGGTTTGACAAAATCAAAAATAACTTAAAAACGCTGGCTTACTAGCTTTCAACCACATCCCACGGGGGTTGGAGTTTACTCCGTATCATGGAGAACTGTCAAACACTAAATAGCTTTTTTATTGGTCTAAATATTGTATTTGACCTCTGCCATAGGTGACAGAAGAGTCACCTTCAGATTTGTTATTTTTTTCTTTTTAAGCGCAAATGCAACTTTTCAGAATCAAAAAGACTTCACTTCACCACCGCTAAGCTAAAGGCGGCTAATGTTGAGTCGTCTCATTTACTCACTCTTTAGCAACCGCCGCCTTTTAAGACACGTTATAGTTGGGTATTTACTAACGCATTTCATCGTGTAGAGCAAATCATTAAATGATCCACATCTGTGCTCCCGGGTGTATCTGTGTGTTTTCTTCCTTGTATGTTCCTGCCTGTGTACATGACATAAGCTGCTGCTCATAACCAATTGCCCCTTGCGGGATTAATAAAGTTGTTGATTGATTGATTAAAGTCTCTTCAGCTTGAATTAACAACAGATCTTTCTTCAGGCATTAATAGCACGCTTCTTACAGACATTAAAGAAATCCATCGACCTGAAAACAAGTGCACCTGAAGGAGTAACATGCCAACTCATTACCATGTTTTGAGACTCATTCCTTCTGTCATCATCTGTTGATTGGTGACAGGCTGCAAAGTAATATTGGTTTCCATCCATTGATGATATCTGACCCGAGCACATACTCTGCAAGAGCAAGTCAACTGATATTTATTGGCTTAGAACGCAACCATTCAGTGTTGTAATCAAACTTCAACACCCGGCATAGCCTGGTTCTATTACTATCTGCAACTCAATTCACCCACAGAGTATATGGGCTATAAGAGGCAGTAACGCCAGCCCCTCTACAGACGAGACTGCTCTTAAAGTTCAATATTAAGCCAGAGAGAATCAATACTAAAGGGCAGGCTCATCACGGGACAACAGACGAGGCTTTGTAGTCCAGTGTGTGTTTCCATTGTTCAGACGTGTGCCGAGTGAGAGGAGATACATCTTCAAAAACAAAGGCGCCTTTTTGGATCTTAATGGCGTCCATCTTCAGCTGCTCCTGCTAAGATTTCTCGTGATCATGTCTCTTGAGTAAACCCGTGTTTGCTGGCAGATTTTAAATCCAGACAGCATTTCTATTTTAGATCCCCAAACATCCTGAGTGTCTCATACCGTAGCTTCTGACTGACGAGACTAAATCAAATATATATAATACAAATACTTTGACAACCGCTTTCTCCAGTGTCTGTTAGTTCAACACCATTAGCTTGATTATGAAACTACCTCATTAAATCCACCACTACACTTCTGACTTTCTGCAGTCTTATTGTAATATATCCTTAAATAACTTTATCTGTGCTTGTGCATCGTCTTTCATACTGTAGTAGACTTTTCAGAGAACTAGTCAATCCAAAATTGACATATATTGTGATCAGGCAACCGTCAAAACTATGGCGCCCAAAATACCTAAAACAACGGGCCTAATTATTTGACTTACTATAAAATAATACGTGTAATAATGAGTTTGGAAAGATGTAGGACTTTCGCCATCTATCTCACGCACCAGAGGTGGGAGAAGTACTCAGATCATGTACTTTAGTGAAAGTAGAAGTACTTAGATCATGTACTTTAGTTAAAGTAGAAGTACTCAGATATTGTACTTGAGTAAAAGTAGAAGTACTCAGATATTGTACTTGAGTAAAAGTAGAAGTACTCAGATATTGTACTTGATAAAAGTAGAAGTACTCAGATCTTGTACTTGATAACAGTAGAAGTACTCAGATCTTGTACCTGAGTAAAAGTAGAAGTACCAGAGTGTAGGAATACTCTGTTACAGTAACAGTCCTGCATTCAAAATGTTCCTCAAGTAAAAGTATAAAAGTATTCTCATCAAAATATAGTGAAAGTAGCGACAGTAAAAGTAGTCGTTGTGCAGATTGGTCCATTTCAGAATAATATATATGATATGTTTTATAATGATTGATCATGAAAGTGTTCTCAAAGCTGGTGAAGGTGCAGCTAGTTTGAATGACTTTGTATACTGCAGGGTAGCTGGTGGATTTACTCCAGGTGGAACTAAAGTCTGATTCAACACTTGATTATATTTCACATCATTCATCATCTGTGAAGTCACTAAAGGGATTAAATACATGTAGTGGAGGAAAAGTACACCATGTACCTCTGAACTGTAGTGGAGTAGAAGTACAAAGTAGCATAACATGGAAATACTCAATACCTCAACATTGTACTTAAGTTCAGTACTTGAGTAAATGTACTTAGTTACTTTAGACCTCTGCCACAGAGAGACGCAAACGGCAACAGTTTAAGTAGTTTTAGTATTCATTATTCTTTTATGTGATTGGATTTGTCCTCTTATTTTTACAACTTTGAAAAACAGTGACATCCCCATTATTATTATTATCAGTAAAATAACAATAAATGCTATATATATATATATATATATATGCAACACTTCTCTAATGCATTTTGTATTTATACTTTGTTTATGCTATAGTTATAGTATACATAAAATGGGAATGCTCAAGTAAAGTACAAGTACCTCTAAATTGTACTTAGTTCACCATGTACAGCAACCTTGGGTCCTGTGAAAGGAGCTTTATAAATTCCATTTATTATTATTATTATTAGTTACTTCCCACCTCTGTCAGACACCCATTCACAAAAAGGTGTCCGTTATCAAAACATAATTAAGTAAATACTAGATTACACAAGTATTTGAACAGTTTAAAATCTGTTAGATATGCACATCATAAATAAACATTTACCAATGGCTCCAGTTGTAGTTAATGACTAACAAGACACCGCCTTCTCCTCTCTGTGTTAACACCAGGCTTTATGGGCTTCATTATGAAACTAGCTCGATAAACACTGAGAGCCAGCATGTGTGTGTATATATATATATATATATATATATATAAACTTAGCACGTAGGTTACAGCAGGACAGAGGTTATGAAATGGACACACGCTCTGCAGATAATTAGGAACACTTCTACATGTCAGGCGCTCACATCTCATTCCTCTCAGGTCAGGGTCAGAAATAGCAACAATGCAGCGAAGCACGAGAACATTGTTTGGTTGAGAGGCAGGATGTCCTGGATGTCTGCTAGTAACAGGTCTGACACACACACACACACACACACACACACACACACACACACACACACACACACACACACACACACACACACACACACACACACCTAACCCTAACTCTAATCCTAAACCTAACCAAGTCTTCACCCTAAAATTAATGATTCCCCTCATGGGGACCTCCAATTTGTCCCCATATGGGAAGCCAGTCCCCACACGTGACTGTAAACAGATTTAGGTCCCCACAAGTATAGTAATGCTAGGCCACACACACACACACACACACACACACACACACACACACCCTCTATCACGTGTTGTGCTGCAGTGCAGTGTCCTTTTGCAAGAAACCCAACCCCTCTGTAGATCAGTGTCAGATACGTGCCTGAAAGCTAAATTAATCATTGTAATTCCATCAAACTGTGTATAAAAGAGTTTCTGCAATATATATATACGGATATGATAATCTTGTTATTTTGACTTATGAATAAATAACTTTTAAGAGCCTGTAGATCAGTAGTTTGAACATAATGGTGATGAAAATATGTCACAAGTACCAAGGTGTGTGTGTTTTTAATGAAATGTACTTTATGAAGCACTGCGGGAAATATCTGCTGAGGATTGAGTTCCATCTCGGCTTTTTGCCTCCACTCTACCTGAGGTCATTATTCCATGATTTACTTCCCTCTAGTGGCATGTAAAGAGTCACACATGAGAAATAAACCAGACGAAACATTTAGTGTCATGCCATTGTTAATAAAAGAATGCTTGATATCTTTCTATGTGCTGGGAGTGCAGTCACAAGCACAAAGGACACATGTTCTGCTTCTACTGACTTCCTTCTTGCAGTTTCATGTCCTTTGTGTTTGTTGTTGTAGTTTTAGTTTCAGCCACACGAGGCGTACGTTCTGTCATGCCTTTCTAAATGAATGTCTAGCGAAATGACATGCTGTGTTATCTAATCATATACAGTGTGTGCCTTGGGGTTAGAGATGACTTTTAAGGTAATAAATACAACACATATATATGCTGCTGGTATTAAAATATAACGTTCATCTGTGTTTTTATTTCTTCAGAGAACGGGGACTTTTCATTTCACATTCTGTTCTTGTATATTTAAGCCATAGCTCACGACAGGCCGTGGTATAGGGTCATTATATCACAGTTCAGGGGCGTGGTGTGGCCCGACGCGAAGCGCAGGAACTGCTTCGATAGCGTTCTTGATTACAGATTTGAAAACATCGTTGCTTGCTTTAAAAGTAGCACAATTCATGATGTGGAAGTATCTAGATGTCCCTGCCCTAATGCCAAAGGAACTGCACACTGAATATGTTTTGATGTCTATGTCTGGACCGCTGCGTAAAAAGGAGGGTTTCTGCCCCGTTACTTCTCCGCTGCTTTCTTGTCCCAGTGTGAAAAGCAAACTGGATGCATATGTTGCCTTGTTGGAGGAGCTCAGGTCAGACTGATTTAATTCCCTTTTCTACACTAGCTTTTGTGCATCTGACAATTAAACCTTTGAGTCTTGGATCTTTGAATCTAAGGTGTCTCTGTGTTGAAATGTTTCCACAGAGAAGGGGGACTTCATCGCTCTGGATCTCGGAGGCTCTAACTTCCGGATCCTGAGGGTCAAAGTGACTCAGGACAAGAAGCAGCCGGTGCAGATGGAGAGCCAGGTCTACGAGACTCCTGATGACATCATCCACGGCAACGGGACGCGGGTAAACACGATACATATCATATCTCCCCACCTCTCTCCCCTTTCCTTCTCTCCCTCCCT
>NW_022991872.1:0-48667 GCF_902827175.1 Gymnodraco acuticeps
CCAGACTCCACCTACACCTCTTTTTAACTGTTTGAGTTACATGAGGCAACATATTTATAGCAGATACCAGAGCCAACCTAACATATCATATTAAAAAACGATTATGAGTCACATAAACATTATCCAATACCTCCTTACTCATTGTGTGTAGGTTTTCTGTTCACGTTTAGTGTTGTTTGCATTGAAACAATATATTAATAATGTTGAATTATTCTTCAGGTTGGAGAGCCAGCTACTGCCATCGAGTCTTCTGAGGCTTGAGATCCCCAGTACGAGTGAGCCAGCTCCTCAGAGATCTTCAATCTCCGACACACAGGTATGTCTTCAATGGATTTTCCCCTTGACTACATTTCCCTAATAATTCAGTATTTACAAATGTCCTGCTTTATTGATATTTGGTATTGGCATTTGATGGTTCAATTGGCTTTTCTGTAGATCAGTGTATCTCTGAATGTGTGCTGCTGAACACAGTCAGGTTTTTGTGATTAAATGGGGTCCAGTCAGAGGGCTTATAGCAGAGTAGTTTCACACACACATGTCAGGGGTCCTGTTGTTGTGGGGTCCACGTTACTGTGTTACTATCACCACATTCAACTACACTTCTTTTGGTTTTTTCTGACCATAAACTTGGTGAAGCATCATGTTTGACATGTGTGCTCTAACGTTAGCTCAGTTTGCTTTGTACCATTCATACCAGCTGTTGGTGAGAGGTCAATTCATGCTCCCAGACTCCACCTACACCTCTTTTTAACTGTTTGAGTTACATGAGGCAACATATTTATAGCAGATACCAGAGCCAACTTAACATATCATATTAAAAACGATTATGAGTCACATAAACATTATCCAATACCTCCTTACTCATTGTGTGTAGGTTTTCTGTTCACGTTTAGTGTTGTTGCATTGAAACAATATATTAATAATGTTGAATTATTCTTCAGGTTGGAGAGCCAGCTACTGCCATCGAGTCTTCTGAGGCTGAGATCCCCAGTACGAGTGAGCCAGCTCCTCAGAGATCTTCAATCTCCGACACACAGGTATGTCTTCAATGGATTTTCCCCTTGACTACATTTCCCTAATAATTCAGTATTTACAAATGTCCTGCTTTATTGATATTTGGTATTGGCATTTGATGGTTCAATTGGCTTTTCTGTAGATCAGTGTATCTCTGAATGTGTGCTGCTGAACACAGTCAGGTTTTTGTGATTAAATGGGGTCCAGTCAGAGGGACTAAGCAGAGTAGTTTCACACACACATGTCAGGGGTCCTGTTGTTGTGGGGTCCACGTTACTGTGTTACTATCACCACATTCAACTACACTTCTTTTGGTTTTTCTGACCATAAACTTGGGGAAGCATCATGTTTGACATGTGTGCTCTAACGTTAGCTCAGTTTGCTTTGTACCATTCATACCAGCTGTTGGTGGAGAGGTCAATTCATGCTCCCAGACTCCACCTACACCTCTTTTTAACTGTTTGAGTTACATGAGGCAACATATTTATAGCAGATACCAGAGCCAACCTAACATATCATATTAAAACGATTATGAGTCACATAAACATTATCCAATACCTCCTTACTCATTGTGTGTAGGTTTTCTGTTCACGTTTAGTGTTGTTGCATTGAAACAATATATTAATAATGTTGAATTATTCTTCAGGTTGGAGAGCCAGCTACTGCCATCGAGTCTTCTGAGGCTGAGATCCCCAGTACGAGTGAGCCAGCTCCTCAGAGATCTTCAATCTCCGACACACAGGTATGTCTTCAATGGATTTTCCCCTTGACTACATTTCCCTAATAATTCAGTATTTACAAATGTCCTGCTTTATTGATATTTGGTATTGGCATTTGATGGTTCAATTGGCTTTTCTGTAGATCAGTGTATCTCTGAATGTGTGCTGCTGAACACAGTCAGGTTTTTGTGATTAAATGGGGTCCAGTCAGAGGGCTATAGCAGAGTAGTTTCACACACACATGTCAGGGGTCCTGTTGTTGTGGGGTCCACGTTACTGTGTTACTATCACCACATTCAACTACACTTCTTTTGGTTTTTCTGACCATAAACTTGGTGAAGCATCATGTTTGACATGTGTGCTCTAACGTTAGCTCAGTTTGCTTTGTACCATTCATACCAGCTGTTGGTGAGAGGTCAATTCATGCTCCCAGACTCCACCTACACCTCTTTTTAACTGTTTGAGTTACATGAGGCAACATATTTATAGCAGATACCAGAGCCAACCTAACATATCATATTAAAAACGATTATGAGTCACATAAACATTATCCAATACCTCCTTACTCATTGTGTGTAGGTTTTCTGTTCACGTTTAGTGTTGTTGCATTGAAACAATATATTAATAATGTTGAATTATTCTTCAGGTTGGAGAGCCAGCTACTGCCATCGAGTCTTCTGAGGCTGAGATCCCCAGTACGAGTGAGCCAGCTCCTCAGAGATCTTCAATCTCCGACACACAGGTATGTCTTCAATGGATTTTCCCCTTGACTACATTTCCCTAATAATTCAGTATTTACAAATGTCCTGCTTTATTGATATTTGGTATTGGCATTTGATGGTTCAATTGGCTTTTCTGTAGATCAGTGTATCTCTGAATGTGTGCTGCTGAACACAGTCAGGTTTTTGTGATTAAATGGGGTCCAGTCAGAGGGCTTATAGCAGAGTAGTTTCACACACACATGTCAGGGGTCCTGTTGTTGTGGGGTCCACGTTACTGTGTTACTATCACCACATTCAACTACACTTCTTTTGGTTTTTCTGACCATAAACTTGGTGAAGCATCATGTTTGACATGTGTGCTCTAACGTTAGCTCAGTTTGCTTTGTACCATTCATACCAGCTGTTGGTGAGAGGTCAATTCATGCTCCCAGACTCCACCTACACCTCTTTTTAACTGTTTGAGTTACATGAGGCAACATATTTATAGCAGATACCAGAGCCAACTTAACATATCATATTAAAAACGATTATGAGTCACATAAACATTATCCAATACCTCCTTACTCATTGTGTGTAGGTTTTCTGTTCACGTTTAGTGTTGTTGCATTGAAACAATATATTAATAATGTTGAATTATTCTTCAGGTTGGAGAGCCAGCTACTGCCATCGAGTCTCTGAGGCTGAGATCCCCAGTACGAGTGAGCCAGCTCCTCAGAGATCTTCAATCTCCGACACACAGGTATGTCTTCAATGGATTTTCCCCTTGACTACATTTCCCTAATAATTCAGTATTTACAAATGTCCTGCTTTATTGATATTTGGTATTGGCATTTGATGGTTCAATTGGCTTTTCTGTAGATCAGTGTATCTCTGAATGTGTGCTGCTGAACACAGTCAGGTTTTTGTGATTAAATGGGGTCCAGTCAGAGGGACTAAAGCAGAGTAGTTTCACACACACATGTCAGGGGTCCTGTTGTTGTGGGGTCCACGTTACTGTGTTACTATCACCACATTCAACTACACTTCTTTTGGTTTTTCTGACCATAAACTTGGGGAAGCATCATGTTTGACATGTGTGCTCTAACGTTAGCTCAGTTTGCTTTGTACCATTCATACCAGCTGTTGGTGAGAGGTCAATTCATGCTCCCAGACTCCACCTACACCTCTTTTTTAACTGTTTGAGTTACATGAGGCAACATATTTATAGCAGATACCAGAGCCAACCTAACATATCATATTAAAAACGATTATGAGTCACATAAACATTATCCAATACCTCCTTACTCATTGTGTGTAGGTTTTCTGTTCACGTTTAGTGTTGTTGCATTGAAACAATATATAATAATGTTGAATTATTCTTCAGGTTGGAGAGCCAGCTACTGCCATCGAGTCTTCTGAGGCTGAGATCCCCAGTACGAGTGAGCCAGCTCCTCAGAGATCTTCAATCTCCGACACACAGGTATGTCTTCAATGGATTTTCCCCTTGACTACATTTCCCTAATAATTCAGTATTTACAAATGTCCTGCTTTATTGATATTTGGTATTGGCATTTGATGGTTCAATTGGCTTTTCTGTAGATCAGTGTATCTCTGAATGTGTGCTGCTGAACACAGTCAGGTTTTTGTGATTAAATGGGGTCCAGTCAGAGGGCTTATAGCAGAGTAGTTTCACACACACATGTCAGGGGTCCTGTTGTTGTGGGGTCCACGTTACTGTGTTACTATCACCACATTCAACTACACTTCTTTTGGTTTTTCTGACCATAAACTTGGTGAAGCATCATGTTTGACATGTGTGCTCTAACGTTAGCTCAGTTTGCTTTGTACCATTCATACCAGCTGTTGGTGAGAGGTCAATTCATGCTCCCAGACTCCACCTACACCTCTTTTTAACTGTTTGAGTTACATGAGGGCAACATATTTATAGCAGATACCAGAGCCAACCTTAACATATCATATTAAAAACGATTATGAGTCACATAAACATTATCCAATACCTCCTTACTCATTGTGTGTAGGTTTTCTGTTCACGTTTAGTGTTGTTGCATTGAAACAATATATTAATAATGTTGAATTATTCTTCAGGTTGGAGAGCCAGCTACTGCCATCGAGTCTTCTGAGGCTGAGATCCCCAGTACGAGTGAGCCAGCTCCTCAGAGATCTTTCAATCTCCGACACACAGGTATGTCTTCAATGGATTTTCCCCTTGACTACATTTCCCTAATAATTCAGTATTTACAAATGTCCTGCTTTATTGATATTTGGTATTGGCATTTGATGGTTCAATTGGCTTTTCTGTAGATCAGTGTATCTCTGAATGTGTGCTGCTGAACACAGTCAGGTTTTTGTGATTAAATGGGGTCCAGTCAGAGGGCTTATAGCAGAGTAGTTTCACACACACATGTCAGGGGTCCTGTTGTTGTGGGGTCCACGTTACTGTGTTACTATCACCACATTCAACTACACTTCTTTTGGTTTTTCTGACCATAAACTTGGTGAAGCATCATGTTTGACATGTGTGCTCTAACGTTAGCTCAGTTTGCTTTGTACCATTCATACCAGCTGTTGGTGAGAGGTCAATTCATGCTCCCAGACTCCACCTACACCTCTTTTTAACTGTTTGAGTTACATGAGGCAACATATTTATAGCAGATACCAGAGCCAACCTAACATATCATATTAAAAACGATTATGAGTCACATAAACATTATCCAATACCTCCTTACTCATTGTGTGTAGGTTTTCTGTTCACGTTTAGTGTTGTTGCATTGAAACAATATATTAATAATGTTGAATTATTCTTCAGGTTGGAGAGCCAGCTACTGCCATCGAGTCTTCTGAGGCTGAGATCCCCAGTACGAGTGAGCCAGCTCCTCAGAGATCTTCAATCTCCGACACACAGGTATGTCTTCAATGGATTTTCCCCTTGACTACATTTCCCTAATAATTCAGTATTTACAAATGTCCTGCTTTATTGATATTTGGTATTGGCATTTGATGGTTCAATTGGCTTTTCTGTAGATCAGTGTATCTCTGAATGTGTGCTGCTGAACACAGTCAGGTTTTTGTGATTAAATGGGGTCCAGTCAGAGGGCATATAGCAGAGTAGTTTCACACACACATGTCAGGGGTCCTGTTGTTGTGGGGGTCCACGTTACTGTGTTACTATCACCACATTCAACTACACTTCTTTTGGTTTTTCTGACCATAAACTTGGTGAAGCATCATGTTTGACATGTGTGCTCTAACGTTAGCTCAGTTTGCTTTGTACCATTCATACCAGCTGTTGGTGAGAGGTCAATTCATGCTCCCAGACTCCACCTACACCTCTTTTTTAACTGTTTGAGTTACATGAGGCAACATATTTATAGCAGATACCAGAGCCAACCTAACATATCATATTAAAAACGATTATGAGTCACATAAACATTATCCAATACCTCCTTACTCATTGTGTGTAGGTTTTCTGTTCACGTTTAGTGTTGTTGCATTGAAACAATATATTAATAATGTTGAATTATTCTTCAGGTTGGAGAGCCAGCTACTGCCATCGAGTCTTCTGAGGCTGAGATCCCCAGTACGAGTGAGCCAGCTCCTCAGAGATCTTCAATCTCCGACACACAGGTATGTCTTCAATGGATTTTCCCCTTGACTACATTTCCCTAATAATTCAGTATTTACAAATGTCCTGCTTTATTGATATTTGGTATTGGCATTTGATGGTTCAATTGGCTTTTCTGTAGATCAGTGTATCTCTGAATGTGTGCTGCTGAACACAGTCAGGTTTTTGTGATTAAATGGGGTCCAGTCAGAGGGACTAATAGCAGAGTAGTTTCACACACACATGTCAGGGGTCCTGTTGTTGTGGGGTCCACGTTACTGTGTTACTATCACCACATTCAACTACACTTCTTTTGGTTTTTCTGACCATAAACTTGGGGAAGCATCATGTTTGACATGTGTGCTCTAACGTTAGCTCAGTTTGCTTTGTACCATTTCATACCAGCTGGTGGTGAGAGGTCAATTCATGCTCCCAGACTCCACCTACACCTCTTTTTAACTGTTTGAGTTACATGAGGCAACATATTTATAGCAGATACCAGAGCCAACCTAACATATCATATTAAAAACGATTATGAGTCACATAAACATTATCCAATACCTCCTTACTCATTGTGTGTAGGTTTTCTGTTCACGTTTAGTGTTGTTGCATTGAAACAATATATTAATAATGTTGAATTATTCTTCAGGTTGGAGAGCCAGCTACTGCCATCGAGTCTTCTGAGGCTGAGATCCCCAGTACGAGTGAGCCAGCTCCTCAGAGATCTTCAATCTCCGACACACAGGTATGTCTTCAATGGATTTTCCCCTTGACTACATTTCCCTAATAATTCAGTATTTACAAATGTCCTGCTTTATTGATATTTGGTATTGGCATTTGATGGTTCAATTGGCTTTTCTGTAGATCAGTGTATCTCTGAATGTGTGCTGCTGAACACAGTCAGGTTTTTGTGATTAAATGGGGTCCAGTCAGAGGGCTTATAGCAGAGTAGTTTCACACACACATGTCAGGGGTCCTGTTGTTGTGGGGTCCATGGTAATTGGATGATAAAGTAAACATTTAAAAGAAAGATAATTTAATATTTATCTGTAATTCATTTTTTAGTCCTAATAAATCATTGAAATGTTTTTCATACGTTTTTAAATCAAGACATTTAAATGTTTTTTTTAAATGTATACTTATATTAACAATGTCAGCCGTTACTCTTTCCATATGATTATAAGTTAATTAATTTGAAAAAGCACTTCAACATTTGAATAATTTATTTTTTATATTTCATTCACTGTTATAGATTCAGCCAGAAGCTAAAGTAATGGCTTTGCTCTATATTGACACAAATCTAATGTCACGTTGCTCAATGAAATGGTACATGTTATGAAAGAAATATCAAACGTTTTCAGTTTTCTTAATGCTAGTTCATATACATACATCAATGTTTGCGTGTTATGTTAGCATATTCTTTACTATGTTTTCTTTTCTTTAGCATTTAGGTGAAACAGAGTCCTATCTTTTAAAGAAAAAATATGGGATGATGGTTTCCCTTGTAAACTACACAGATTCAGACGAATCTCAGAGTCCGTCCCGAATTGCCATCCATGACGATAGCTCTCAGGTATTGTCATACATTCAGTTTTTTCGTGTATTCATGTATTATGTATCATATATATTTCTATTGATTTATTGGTACAAATGCCAACTACATACATTTATTTTGGACACTCCAGGCATGGAGTCCAGGTACTGACATTGAACTCAAAGAAGACAAAGATATTTTCCCAATGCTGAGGAGGACTAAAAGCATACAGGTAAGCAACATTTATGTAGAGATGATCAATGTACTAATCCTTATATGTTGTTACTGGTGGTTTCAATACATTGTAATTTAAAGTCTGAATAGCAATTGTTTAATAGGTGAAGTAATTTATAATTTCTTTTCTTAAGATGACCAGCCAGATTGAGTTTGATTCAGATGAGCTCTTTGACCCCAGCTCAGCGGACAGTGGAGAGGAATATATTCCTAAAACGAGTGAAGACTCTTCTGGTACAGACACAAGCGAAGTTATTGACATAGTCCACAAAAAAGACAGCATGCTTGGACGCCAATACTTTCAAAAGCTGTCTCACATCAGTGATGAATGTCTCTTACCAACCCAAGTGAACAGTAGTTCTTCACAGCAGGTGCCCAAGAGAGGACGCTCCCCCTCAAGAAGAGATAGCAATTCCATTATTAAACGCAAAAGACAATGTTTAGGCAGTGGATCCTGTCCCACAACACGAACCATAGGGGGTAAATCGTTAAAACAGAGTATAGTTGGCGACACTGGATCCGTATCTGAAAACTCGACACATGAAGTTGAACCAAATCTTCCTGATGGGGCCTCTTCCCTTCTTACAGAAAACAAAGTAGCTGAAGGTTCACGTTCACCTTGCATACCTGCCGTTTGTAAAAAGGAGGATGGGTCAAGAATGTACAACAAAAAGCAATATTGTTTGTACTGTAAGATAGGAGTTGGAAAAATAGCAAGGCATTTGGAGCGTGCGCATCACAATAAGCCTGACGTTGCACAGGCTTTGTCCTTCCCAAAAGGTTCTAAAGAAAGAAGAATGCATTTGGAACATTTAAGAAACAGAGGCAACTTCGCCCACAATGTTGAGGTATTAAATGCTGGCGTTGGAAATCTTGTTTCTCGCAAGCAACCCAAACAGGACTCTCAAGCACAGAATTTCCTCCATTGTGTTTATTGTCAAGGATTGTTCAACAAGAAACTCCTTTGGCGGCACATGAAGATCTGCAAGTTCAAACCCGATGTTCCACAAAAACCTGGCAAAACCCGTGCCCAGGCCCTGTCTGCATTTGCAGTACCTCCACCACCTGGCGTCAAGATAGAGTTTTGGAAGCTGTTAAACAACATGGTTCAAGATGATGTTTACATTGCTGTCAAATCTGATGTATGTATCATGGAGTATGGTGAGCACCTGTATAACAGGCTTGGATATGATGTTGGCAAGCATGAATACATACGGCAGAAACTGAGGGAGCTTGGAAGGCTTCTGGTATGTTCGAGGAAAACTACTCCCTTAAAGACTATTCAAGACCATGTCAAACCCATCAATTTCTTGTATGTTGTGCAAGCAGTCAAACATGTGGCAGGCTTCGACAGTGAAACCAATACATACAAGTGCCCAAGTCTTGCCCTTAAAATTGGACATAGCTTGAAAAAGATGTCAATGCTTGTTGAAAGCCGTGCAAACGTACAGAGCAACTACTCAGCAGCTAAAGATGCTCGTACGTTCCGCAGAGTATATGAAACCCGATGGAATGAACTGATTTCTGCCGCATCACTGAGAACCCTTCAGGAATCCAAGTGGAATGCTCCTCAGTTGCTTCCATTTACAAAAGATGTCCAGACTCTCCATTCTTATTTAGATGTGCAACAACAAGAAGTTCACATTAAATTGTCTGCAGATAAATCTCCCCAGACATGGTCACAGTTAGCAAAGGTCACTTTGACACAAGTCATTTTGTTTAACCGACGTAGAGCAGGGGAAGTTTCAAAAATGCCCCTATCTGCATATTTGTCTCAAAATCCATCACATCCTCAGGAAGATGTAAATATTGCCCTGTCAGAACTAGAAAAGAAACTATGTAAATACTTCAGGAGGATAGAGATAAGAGGAAAGAGGGGAAGAAAGGTCCCTGTGCTTTTGACCCCAGCAATGCAGCAAGCACTGGATCTGCTCGTCGGCACACGGCAGGAATGTGGGGTTCCTAAGGAGAACATTTACTTGTTTGCGAGACCATCTGCTTTCACCTGCTACCGCGGTTCTGATTGCCTTCGATACTTTGCCAAGGCCTGTGGTGCAAAGAATCCTGAAAGTCTCACCTCTACAAAACTACGCAAGCAAACTGGAACTCTGTCTCAGGTTCTTAACCTCACCAATACAGAGCTGGATCTGTTGGCAGATTTTCTCGGCCATGACATAAGAGTGCATCGGCAATTCTACAGACTTCCTGAGGGCACCCTTCAGCTTGCTAAGATCAGCAAACTTCTCATGGCCTTGGAGCAAGGACGCCTGGCAGAATTCCAGGGCAAGACCCTGGATGACATCAGCATTGATCCTGAGGGTAAAATCTTTTTTTACATGTTCATACATGAAATACCATTTCTGTTTCCAAAGTAATTGTACTTGTATATAAAAACATATTTTTCTAGGGCATTATTGGAGCATGTCAGACTACATTTAAGTGCATTGTGCTTTTACTAATTAATTCTTCATTCTCCTTCCTCTAACCCCAAACTTACAGAGAATGTGCACATGGACAGCGACAATGAGACAGCGTGTGAGTCAGACTCACAAGGTAAATATTATTTTTAAGTGGGACCATGCTATGTCCCATTCAAGTTTGTGGGATATGATCCTGATCTTTAGTACTGTACCATTTTGTATCAGCTGTATCGGCAAGTCAGATTGTTGTAATTACCATAATTTTGATTAGATTTTTGAGCTACTTCATAAAAATACATTAAATATTGCGTCATAAATACAAAATTGTAAGACTTAAATTACTGATGTGATATGAATGAAAGATTACTTTGATATTACAAACCAGTTCACACTGTAGAGCTCAGCTGTAAATAAAAGCAGCGTAGAAATACAAGTTTGTTTGGATAGACAAAAGGAGGGAGAACACAGTAAAGAAAGGATCAGATTTAGTTTTTAGCCATTATACACCCATTAAAAAAAGCCGGATCAAATCTTCGAGTTTTAGCTCGGGATATATCTAATTTTCTTGCAACACCTAATTGATTATTTTGTATATCTGGTTTTCAGAGGGTCAAGTCACATCCACTCAGATGGAGAATAAAACATCAATGAGAGATGGGAGCAATACAGATGAAGCATCGCAACAGGGCCCTATGACACCTCCACCAGCCGCTCAACCACAGACCGAGAGAAGGCAAAAAGGTCAACTTTTTAGACCATACTTTGTTACTGAATGCTCTTCCATGGTTGATGTAATGTTTCATGGTTCTACACTGACATATTTTAGATCTGCTTGTGTATAATGTTAACTCTTTTGAATATATAACATTACATTTGCATCTTCTATTTGCTCTCTTGCATTTTCAGTTACTGGTTAGCAATTTTTCTTTGTTTCAATCCAATGTAAAGGGGTTATTTCAAACGCATTAGAAAATGTATACCTAGTTTACCACCAGGATTATGCAGTAGTTTTGGTACGTTCATGTGTGAGGTTTTGAGATATTCTCCTCTGAAACTTCTGCCACCATGCCCTTTATATCTAAGGTCAATGGAATCAGAATTATTGCTGACATTCTGGGAGAATGTCGTAAAACTACTTAATGTGTATTATTATTTATTATTATGTTTTGTACCAATCAATATTGATTTATTACAGAATCTAAAATGGAGACAGACATATATGAATAACAACAAGTAGCATAATATGTAAATAAATTCTATCAACTTTTTCTCTCAAATAACTTTTCCATAGCAGTTCCAGAAAAACACAAAATAATGTATTTGTCATTTTTATACAGGTCGGCAGCCTTTCAAGAAAAAGCTGTGGGAAAAGACGGAGATCCAAGCTGTTGAGAAGCACCTGATGTCTTTCATTAACACATGTCGCGTTCCGCGGAAAAGCGACTGCGATAAGTGTCTTAAAATGGAAGGAGAAGCACTCAAACAAAGAAATTGGTTGGCCATAAAGTTTTATATAAAGAATCGGATCACAGCTCTCAAGAGCAAAATGTAAAGTGATCATTGATGTCTGTTGACACCATTACTTTTTTTTGTAAAGTGTAATGCTTGCAAAAGTTAAATGTTTGATGTAAGCCGCTATACAAATATATAGATCATACTTTATTTCTTCTTTCACCCCTCATTGATGTCCTCTTAATACCTCCTTTTCTTTTATCTGAATTATTCACAATTTCCTCTTCAACCTTATCTATTTGATCTTCTCTTACCTCTATGCTTTTTAAATCTCATCTCTTTTTTGTAATCTTCCTTTTATCTGAACTACCTTATCATCTCTTCTAGTTTCTCATATTATCTTGTTTTTTTCTTAACACAATTTAATCTTGTCCCTTTTCACACTTTCAATTTCCTCATTTCTTTCAATATCATCTGGAAATACATTATTATATATATATATTTATATATATAAATAATAATGTATTCTAATGTATTGTATGTAATAATTAAAAGTCTAATAACGACAATCTCCTTGTATTTACTGGAAAGCTCTATAATAACATTGTATTGCTTAAATGGAAATTACAATGACTATTTAAGCAGAATACCCATATAAGCATGACTTGTATGGCTCCAATAATTAACACTTAGAACACAAACCCCTCTTTATTTAAAAAGAAGGAAACTGATGCAAATTCAGTAAATGTACTGTGAGTCTCATTCACGAGTTCAGACATCCCTGTGTCACAGTGGTTAAATAGACTAATAAAAAGCATTACTATAATAGCTTAAATATTAATTAAAATGCTATCAGTACATTAGAATTCAATATAATTGTGTCACAACAGAAGCTACATGTTGACACTAAAGGTGAAAATCCTTCTGCATCATGATAGCCCTCACTTTGACAGTCAAAGGTGTTGCATTGTTACCTAAAGTAAGTTTAGTAATAGTGTGCTAAGTGGCCCCACTAATGTTTTAAACCAGACAGTGTATTTTTGGAGCCCACACATGACTAAAAGCCAGACAGTGTGTATATATGGACCCCTCCTGTAACTCTGTACCTGACAAGACCCCATGAAACGGGTTATAGTCCGGTCAGTGACCTCTACTTTCTCTGATTGATAATTTGAAGTGAAATCTTTGTTTGAGTCCACTTCAGGATTCTGCCTGATTTTTTACAGTGCTGTACAACCTTCAGAAAGGGTGGACCCCAAAAGGGATGGTCTGGTCAGGTACCCCCAGAATGTAATAAAGACAAGGGGGTGTGTGTGTGTGTGTGTGTGTGTGTGTGTGTGTGTGTGTGTGTGTGTGTGTGTGTGTGTGTGTGTGTGTGTGTGTGTGTGTGTGTGTGTGTGTGTGGAGCTCCGCGCAGCACCGCGGCTGAGAAAAGATAAGGCTGAGTGAGTTTGTGTGTGTGCGGAGCTCCGCGGATTGGACCAATTGGTCCATTTGGACTTTGTTACGTTAATAGGACCCAGAAGGAAAAAAATGGAAGAAAACAAATCTCCAACGAGGCTTTCTGGGGCAGCATGGACACGTATTTTCAACCCAGTCTCACAAAAAAACGTGTAATAACCATAGCCGTGGGAAGTAGGGGTGCTGCAGCACCCCCTGTTGGCGAGTGGTGTACATTTGAAAAAACGGAGTGACCACCTAAATAAAAATGATTAAACTACATAAAATAGTTATGATTTTACTTAAAATAAAATTAGCTGTATACAGTAGCATATAATAGTCATAGTATATATTTGAATATATCAGGTGGCTTGAATTTATTTTCCAAATAAGTAAAATCCGAGTCATCTAGGTCGTAGATCTTGGGAGAGTGACGTAATTGACGCGACACACACACTGCAGAGTGACAACTTTCTAGAATGGCGCAAAAAAGGATTTTGGATTTTTTTCTCCAACAAACAACCCAATAAAAAGAGTGGACCACCAGCTACTCCTCAGCCCACCACCTCTACAACTAGAGTAATATATATAAATTATCCATTATCTCATTACATTTGCGCATATTTTAACACATTTCAGGAACCGAAATCTGAACTTTGGATAAAGCCAGGTTCAAAATTCTCGTTTCATTTTGTAGTCATATTAGCATCTAAGGCTTTCACCGAAGGGATTTTGGATATCTCTCTTTATCACTCCATAAATCAGAAAATATTGTCAACAGCCCTAAAATATCAATTTTCGCCATGTTTCTAGGTATACAATCTTATATAATTCAGGCTATGAATGATATATGAACAAACCCTTCTGTAAAAGCCTTCATAATATTGATAGGAATATAACTGGAAGGTTTGGTGTATGTAAGTGCAACTAAAGTGGAAATTTCGGACTCAGAGTAGGAGAAAAAACTCATTTTGAGAAAACGACCTTTAAAGATTGCAGTGAGGCGCTAGCTAAACCCTCTGTTCTTTGGATGACAGCTTGCGCATCGACGCACTCCGTGAAGGTATTTCATGTTCGGGGTCATTTGTGTTTTGTATAACCTTGCTTCGTGCAAGTGACAATTGTTGTTGTCTTCTCTGTGAACGTTTTTTTCGCCGTTCTTTTGCCATTTTGAGATTTACATTTCTAGCGGAAAGCTAATCAGGAAGTGTTTTAGCACACCACGTGGTGCATCTGAACAAATCACGTTGTCAGAAATTGACACCAGCCAATGAGATTTTGTTTCTTGGTTTAAGACCCTTTTGTGCTTTCACGATTGGTTGCTGATACAAAGGAAATGATCATATTTGGATCCGATGAGATCATTGTGCAGGAGAGACGGAGCTTTTCCAACGATGACATTGTGCAAACAGCGATCGCGGTACTTTATGTTACGTTAGAAATGCTAACTTTTGGTGAATTTAGGAGAAATATACAGATGCAAATAGACAAACTATAGTAAAATGAACACTTAAATGTGTATTTTGTACGTTTTCCTTCCAAAAGCCTGAAATAAAACATGTTATGGAATCAAAATAGCACAACATCTCAAAATTGACCAGTGCATGAAAAACGATGTTTTTGCCTGCCGTGTCTCGCCTTTAACAAACAATGTATGCGGCTCGTATCGCTGACAGCCGGGCCCGGCCCGGCACCGCCTTTTAAAAAAATTTTTAAACGGCTCCATCCCCAATTTTGGCAGCACCCCCTGAGCAAAATGACTTCCCGCGGCTATGGTAATAACTACACTTGGGATGTAGTATTTCTACAAAAACGCCTCTGAAATTGTGAGATCCCTACATTTGTTTTCACCATTCATTTCCAATGGCTGGCGTCTATGTCACGTGATCTTCACATTTCTCCCTGCAGAAAAAAAAAACATGGCCGACATTCGTTTTATTCTCGGTGGAAAATGCCTATTTTAAGGTTAGTTTGGCCATTCAAATGCGTTTTGATGTCATTTGATGCGAGAAATATGAGTTGTTATTTCAGATTATGTGTGCAGTGGTCTTTGCACATGATCTTTAATTTGCTAGTTATTACAAAAATTACTTCAGGAAATTGTGTCCATTCAACGTTTTCATTGTTACCAAGGTGGTTGCTAGGGTTGCTATCGATATTATTTCTGTTATGTTGTGTAACTGTTTAATGGTGTTATCTTTATTGCTACCCCCTTCCCCGTCAATGTATAGTGTTGGTCCACAGCGCAAACGTATTAGTTTAACAAAATCCGCATCTAAAATTGTGGCAGTGATACGTTATTTTCCCCTGTGCAATTCTCCAACCCAGTCTCACAGAAATATTTTCCAAGGCCCATAACTTTGACCCAGTTTATCGGTTCAAACTGTCCTGACTGAGCACACACGTCATAACCTTGGCTGCTGTGCTCTCAGTGTTCTATCTCCCTGTTCCTGCCTGTTGGCGTCAGCTGATAGAGGTGTTATGATTCTATGTTCCTGCCTGTTGACGTCAGCTGATAGAGGTGTTATGATTTTATCTTGTTATGCAGCATGTTGATGATGCTCTCAGAACTAGCTAAATACATGGGTCTGAGGTAGAGTTCTTTAGAATTGACGTGGCAACCCACCCGTGCAGTCAGACCTTGACTGCTGTGACTTGTGATGTGAATCCTCCGGCCGAAACTCCAAATAAATCATCAGTGTTTGACATCGAAGCTCCTGCTCTACCGTGTCTCCTTCCTGAGTCGGTGATTCCCACTGCATTGCTACACAGAAGTTTCCCTTACACACATCACCTCGTCATAAACAAACCGAAAACTTAAAAAAAATAAAAATAATAATACTTTATTCCGAGTGTGCTTGCTTTTCTCTTTGAAAGTCATCACATAACGGCATTGTAATACACGGTTCGGCTGCATTAAATATTACATATCTGCCGTAGTTCTTTATTTATAGAGCCCTGATGAGAAGACTTCTAGACAAACATGAGGAACTGCCGACAACACTGAAAACGTGACGTGGATCAGAAATATATCAGCAATTAAACAACATCTTACATTTCTTTTCACACAATACGTCTCCTTGCAGTATCAACACTAATTCGGCTGACTTTTATATTTGATCCAATTGGTAGATAGGCTGTATTTACACCACAACGGTGAACAGCTGATATAAAGGGACACCTAGTGGTTAAAGCATGTTATTGAATTTCATTATTTTTATTATTAGATATTAATAGGATCCCTATAAAGTATATTCATTACTCATTATTCTCTACTAATAGTTAATTAAAGACTGTATATAATGACTATTTTCCACATCCCTTTCAAGATTTTCTAAGGTTTATTGACATATAATACACAACTACGGTGTAGTTATGCATTGAATGAAAAACTTTATTTATTTATACAGGTGTAAAATCTCATTGAGACACAAGGTCTCATTTTCAAGAGAGACCTGTTCAACTTGGGTCGCAGTGCATTACAAGACATCTATCAATATGTGTGTATACCTCCAGCAATGTTAATTATGTTGAAGCACTTATTTTAACTGATATTATACATATGTATTATACTCTTATAAGATGTATGTAGATAGTATAAGACATGTGCAGAATATGACAGTTTAATGGTACACACATATTGATAGATGTCTTGTAATGCACTGTTGAGGAACCTGCGACCCAAGTTTTTCATCTTCGACCTTGTCAGGTATTGAACAATCAATAAATAAAGAACACATAATTATTAAATATAAAACACAGAATTTGTGTGATTATACTAAATGATTTACAAATAAACACCACTGCATATTTACAACTGTTACACATGCTGATGTAACGCAAATGTTTCCAACTTGGGATCAATAAAGTATATCTGATCTTAAGATGAGCGATGGCTACTGCCATATTTGCAAAATGTGCCTCTGAACCTTGACAAGTGCATGTTTCAGGCTTATCAATGAACAACAGGAGGGGTCAAAGACATAAGACCAGCTGTTAAATAAAGCTCTTCTGACCTTAGCTGTCATGTGGGTATATATTAATGCTGCATGCCCATTATGGGCACAAGCAATTTTCACCCATTTATTAATTATATGTTTTAAATTTGAGTGTTTCCTATCCCCTAAACCTCCAGGGATGTACACAGTTTAATACTGGCAACTTCTTATTATGAGAAATACGAAAACGTCTTTTAAAACTACAATTCCCAGTAGAGACGTGCCATAGATAGAGAACATGTTGGGTCAAGTCAAAATGGGAAAATTGCCACCCTGTCTTGTTCCCTTCCTCTGTCCATCCTCTGCGGGCCAGCCGGGCTGCGGTGAGGATGGAGTGGCTGAGGAGCTTCTCCTGGGGGTCTGAGAGAAGAGGCCTAGACATGGCCGACACCCAACCCTGGCGAGTACAGACTCTGGCTTACTGCGGTCTCAGGGACTCCAGGTTTGAGGCACTATATGACCTGTGAATCACAATAAAGCATTAGATTAGATGACATTATATCATAAGAGATTAGGGCATTGGCTCACAACATGGGGGTCCGGACTCCTACTAAGTGTCGCAGAGAGATTGTGAAAATTGTAGTGCAGTTGTAAGTCATTTCAGCAACATTAACTTACACTTTTCTGCAAAATGAATGTAAGTCCAATATTCACTTTAGTTTTATTGTAACCAGAGAAATATCTTTCTATTAAGCTGCTCCCTGTTTCAGCCATGGTTTCAGCCAGTTACTTTTGTTTGTTGAAGTGCAGGTGCATTCAGTGGGTTTATTATTGAAAGACACTGAAACATGCTGCAGAGTTGCTGGATACTGCAAAATTGGTTATATTTATCTTGGTTTAAGTGCTGAGTAGCTGCAGCTCAGACATACCCTGTTCTTTCAGCCTGTCGCCACTAAGGGGGGGCAGAGATCCTGTGAAATATTGTTAAATTCACATTAAATGTCAAAGCACCACTTCCTAGTAATCTCTTTCCTTCTGCGTTTCAATGGCAAATTACATAACCAATCTCAACTAACATTTGTGTTTTAAACTGTTCTTGCAGATGTGTGGACAAAAGTAAAATCCTTCTCTGGATGTGGAGACCCTTGCATCAAATGCAGGATGTGGCAGTTGGCTCCTGGCTGCAAAGGACCTGGAAGAAAACAAATACGATTGACATTACTAGTTGCAATTCCAATTTGTGACGTACATTTAGGAAAATGTATACAAAATGATACACAAGAAATCAAAATGTTTTAATTTCATAGAATGATGCAGCCATAAATGTATCTAATCTAACATGTTAGGACAGTGAAAACATTGTATTCATTTACCAAATGGTTCAATCATGCAACAGCTCCAGAGTATAGTACATGCATAATGTACATTGTACACACATATTTACAACAAAATGTAACATAAGTAAGGATTTAGGTAATACCAGGTTTCAGAGTGGGATTCTCATCGGGCTCATCTCTTCTTCTCTTCTTCCTCTCTCGACCGACTGAATCACCACTGCACTCTGAGTCTGGATCGACCCTCTCTCTCTCCCTCTCTCTCTCTCTCTCTCTCTCTCTCTCTCTCTCTCTCTCTCTCTCTCTCTCTCTCTCTCTCTCTCTCTCTCTCTCTCTCTCTCTCTCTCTCTCTCTCTCTCTCTCTCTCTCATGTATATGAGCCTCACCAGGTCATCTTTTTGGTAGAACTGTGTAATGAAAGGAGCAGAGGTTTGTGTATGGGTCTGCTATGTCAAGGTAAAAAAACGGATAAAAGCAATAGTTGAAAATACGCCATTATTATTCTTTCAAAAAAGTTGTTGCAAATAACTAAAGTATTTAGGAGACGTGGCTGCTGTAGTTTTTAACTCTGCAAACTCAGAGGAACACGTTTTTGGATATGTTGACAGTAGATGGACTGTACCCTCAGTCTGCAGGCTGCTGCTGTGCTGTCTGTTTGCTCTGATCTAACTATACCTGCTGAGTTCAGCAGGTTTATCTGCTGTGGACAAAGCTCCACGGTTACGGTATGTGTCCACTGAGTGACCACATATTCCTGGCAACAGAGTAGCAGGGTTCAGGAAGTCACAGATTGGTTCAATAATCACATTGGACCTCAAATGGAAACCATTATACAATATGATAGAAACTTTATTGAATTCATAAAAAATGGTTGTTCATAAACCAATACTGGTCTCCAATTTCAGTTTGTGGACCACTTTTATGACAGTGCTGACATTGTTATATTTTAATCTCGTGATTGCAGCGTATCTGGATGAAATTCACCCACAAACAGCGCAGGAAATGTAGCCTTATAACAATTGTTTGCACCAACAGGGTTTAAATATCTGCTCACAACTATTCCAACTATTTCACTTAATCCGATTGTCAGCCTACAAAAGCTACTTTTCACAAGTTGACTAGCAGCTCTGTCTCTATCAGTATCCATAAAATATCTGGATAAGGTTCACGTAGAAAAAAAAGTGAGAGCTGTGTAACAGCTGGTCAGTTCACTCAGTTTCTGCTGGCTCATGGTAGCCATCTATCTGGGTGAAAGGTGAAAGGAAAGCTGTTGAATACCCAGTCTTATTGTCAGCATATCTATTGAATGGAACAAACTAAAAAGTGAGGCCTGCAGTGTAAAAACTGATTAATTTATTTGTCTTCATTGCCAACCAATCAATCTCAATGACACCCACAGTGTAATGATGCAGGAAATACTCACCAGATGCTTGAGATTTTTGTTTTTTGACATTTGCCTAATTTGTTGACAATCATAAAACAATCGAGAATAAACCAACCCTTAAGGCATTTGATGTATTTTTTTAATTCAGAAAATAATTTATAACATCTCAAACTAATACAATTCTTAAAGTATTTTCATCTTGTTTGCAGGGAATTCCCAGCCCTCATTTAGATGCAATCCTTCAGCAATACTACTGTAACATTTCCTTCAATCTTTCGGTGATGTTATCTTTTGACAGCTACTTATTTTGGGCCTGTGGGGGAAACTTCTGTGTAGCAATGCAGGAGGAGTCATCGACTCAAAGGAGACACGGGAGAGCTGGAGATTTGATGGCAAACACTGATGGGTTTATTTGGAGCTTCGGCCGGAGAATTCACAAAACAAGTCCAAGAGCCAGAGGTTCTGACTTCACGGTAGAGTTGCCATGTCAATTCTGAAGAACTCTACCCCAGACCCATGTAGTTAGCTAGTTCAGAGAGAATAATCAACATTGTGCATAACAAGATAGAATCATACCTCTATCAGCTGACGCCAACAGGCAGGAACAGGGAGACAAAACACTGAGAGCACAGCAGCCAAGGTTACAGGTGCGTGTGCAGTTAGGACAGTATATGAACTGATAAACTGGGTCAAAGTTATGGGCCTTGGAAAATATTTCCCCAACAGGGCCTACATACAACTGAGGTTGAAAAAATAACTCCTTTTTCATTCTTGCACTTTGAGTCTGCCAAAAGGTTGTGAAATGCTCTGTAAACATTCCTAATAACTCTAAAACAGGACTGTATGTGTTACGGCCTATAGAATCTTGGACCCCAAAGCAAAAGACTGGAGAGAGATGGTAAAAAACAAAAAGCTTTATTCAAGCAGAAAACAGAAAAAAGACGGCAGTGGAGTCAGGAAGTTGGCTGGTACTGAGTCGTCAGGGACAGGAGGCAAAAATCCCAACAAAGAATCCAAAAGACGAGGAGAGCAGTGAGACACACCGGAGGGTCGAAACACAGAGGAATTATCTGGCAGGGAAGTGGCATGAGGACCGGGCTTTTATATCTACAGGTGAAGAGGTGAGTGGAAACAGGTGTGCCTCGTCTGCTCCTGGGAGGAGCCAGCCAACTCCCTGTCACACACCAGCCCTGCAGAGGAAAACAGAGAAGGGAGGGGTGAGACAGGAAAAAGCACACAAAAGCACACAACAAAAAACAAAGGGTACCTCTCATAAAAGTCCCTAAGGAGAGCAGGGTCCAAAATCAGGGAGCGGGAGATCCATGAACGCTCCTCTAGCCCGTACCCCTCCCAATCCACCAAGTACTGGAACCCCCGGCCTCGCCTTCATACATCCAACAACCGCTGGACGGGGAAAGCAGGATGATTGTCAATACTCCGGAGGGGAGGAGGGGGCTCGGCCGGAGGGCTCAGAGGACTGGAGGAAACTGGTTTGAGAAGTGAGACATGAAATGCTGGGTGGACATTCAAGGCAGCAGGCAGCTTGAGCCTAACCACAGCGGGGTTAATAATCCGTTCAATGACAAACGGGCCAATGTACCTGGGTGCCAGTTTGCGGGAGTCAGTCTGGAGTCGCAGATCACGGGAGAACAGCCAGACCTTCTGGCCGGGCTGGTAGTCCGGGGACCGTGGCTGGAGTGCGATGGCGGTCTGCAAGCCTCTGGTTGCGAGCAGCAGTGCGAGCGAGAGCTGCCCGAGTTTCATGCCAGACTCTGCGGGCCCGCCGTAGATGCCCCAGTACTGAGGGGACTGCCACATCCCTCTCCTGGGTGGGGAAGAGAGGGGGTTGGAACCCAACAGAAGCCATGAATGGAGACATTCCTGTGGCGGAGCAAACCAGGGAGTTGTGGGCATATTCAACCCAAGGCAGGTGGGAGGCCCAGGAGACTGGATGGTGAGAAGAGACACAGCGAAGGGCTGCCTCCAGGTCCTGATTCGCACGCTCAGTCTGGCCGTTGGTCTGCGGGTGGTAACCTGATGACAGACTGGCCGACGCCCCCAACGCCTGGCAAAAGGCTTTCCAGACTCGAGAGGCAAATTGCGGACCCCTGTCAGAAACAATGTCCAGAGGAATGCCATGCAATCTAAAAACATGCTGGGTGATTAGTGTAGCAGTCTCAAGAGCAGAAGGTAATTTAGGTAGGGGAACGAAGTGTACGGCCTTGGAAAAGCGGTCAACAATAGTCAGGATAACTGTATTTCCTTCCGATGGGGGAAGACCCGTCACGAAGTCCATGGCGATGTGAGACCAAGGCCGATGAGGAATGGGAAGAGGGCGGAGAAGACCAGCAGGGGCGCGGTGGGATGTCTTACTGCGGGCGCAGATGGAGCAGGCGGCTACATACTTCTTGGCGTTAGAGGACATGGAGGGCCACCAGCAGCGTTGTTGGAGGAGGCCTAGAGTCCGAAGTGCTCCTGGATGGCAAGCTACCTTAGAATCATGTCCCCACTGGAGAACTGAAGATCTGGCGTGCGGTGGAACGAACAGCCGACCCGGTGGACAATCCTCCGGAGCTGGATGGTCCTCTTGTGCCTCCTGGACCACCCTCTCAACCTCCCACCTGGCTGCTCCCACCACACAGGAGGATGGAAGAATGGTTCCGGCGGATGGCTCCTCAACCGGAGGAGCGAACTGACGTGACAGGGCGTCTGCCTTGATGTTCCGTGAGCCTGGCCGATAGGTGAGGGTGAAGCTGAACCGGCCCAGAAAAAGCGCCCACCGAGCCTCGCGAGAGTTGAGCCTGCGAGCAGAACGGAGATAAGATAAGTTTCTGTGGTCCGTCCATACCACAAACGGATGAGTCGTGCCTTCAAGCCAGTGCCTCCATTCCTGCAGGGCTAAGACTACTGCCAGAAGCTCTCGATTTCCCACATCATAGTTTATTTCTGCCGGGGAGAGCCGGCTGAGCGCTAGGAGAGGACTGCCCCTACACCAGTGTCGGAGGCATCCACTTCGACCACGAAAGGGGCTGAAGAATGAGGGTGAGATAACACAGGAGCAGAGGAAAACAAACACTTCAACATAGCAAAAGCAGCCTCAGCTTCAGATGACCACACAAAGGGAACTTTAACTGAGGTGAGCTTGGTGAGTGGGGCGGCTGCTCGACTATAGTCACGAATAAACCTGCGGTAAAAGTTGGCAAAACCAAGGAACCTTTGGAGTTGCTTTCTCGTTGTAGGAGTAGGCCATTCGGCCACTGCCATGACTTTGGCAGGGTCGGCTCTGACCTGCCCCTTCTCTACCACAAAACCCAGGAATGAAACAGAGGAAACATGAAAGGCACACCTTAACATAAAGTCTGTTCTCCAGAAGTCTCTGCAGCACCAACCTCATGTGTTGGACATGTTCTTGGGGGTCACGAGAGAAAATGAGGATATCATCAAGATACACAAAGACAAATCTGTTAAGCATATCACGAAGGACATCGTTAATGAGTGCCTGAAACACAGCAGGGGCGTTAGTTAACCCAAAAGGCATAACTAAATATTCAAAATGTCCCAGGGGCGTCTTCCACTCGTCTCCCTCCTTTATCCTAACTAGGTGGTAGGCATTTCGGAGGTCCATGCTTTGGCCAGATAATTCTGTTACGGCCTATAGAATCTTGGACCCCAAAGCAAAAGACTGGAGAGAGATGGTAAAAAAACAAAAAGCTTTATTCAAGCAGAAAACAGAAAAAAGACAGCAGTGGAGTCAGGAAGTTGGCTGGTACTGAGTCGTCAGGGACAGGAGGCAAAAATCCCAACAAAGAATCCAAAAGACGAGGAGAGCAGCGAGACACACCGGAGGGTCAAAACACAGAGGAATTATCTGGCAGGGAAGTGGCATGAGGACCGGGCTTTTATATCTACAGGTGAAGAGGTGAGTAGAAAAAGGTGTGCCTCGTCTGCTCCTGGGAGGAGCCAGCCAACTCCCTGTCACACACCAGCCCTGCAGAGGAAAACAGAGAAGGGAGGGGTGAGACAGGAAAAAGCACACAAAAGCACACAACAAAAAACAAAACTAAACAGAATCACAACAGTATGTCCCCACAAACAAAAAATGTCCTGCTGCAAGAAGCTGATGATGAACACTGCTGATTGTAAACAGGTAGGGGTTAGGACAGCTCTAAAATTAATCCGTTAACAGAAAGTGAAATAGCGATAAAAACACAAATTATATCCTTATTATGCCTCTGACTCTCTGACTCTACTGTATATAAGTAGGTCAAAAAACAACAATTTATTTTAAAAATTAGATAAAATATTTATTTAAATGGTGAAATATCCAAAACTTCAGCGTACATCATTATAAATGAGCTGACATATACTGTAACCACTGAATCTTAGAACAGTTACTGTTACTACAACACATAGAGGAAGTGTTATTAAAAGATGTTTCTTGTAAACTTGGATCTAATCAGCTGATGTGCCGATAAATCACTGAGGCTAGAACAAGTACACTGCTCATTCAAATAACAATGTATTGAGACATTTCCATGTGAGGCTTCAATGTGTGTCACCTCATTTGAAATGAAGATGAAGAGGAGATTACAGCTTTCTTTGTCTGCTGGACAGGAATGCTAGGTAAGACAGGTCAGTGCCAACAGAGATTAGACTTGCATTAAGCACTGAATAAAACACAATTTAAACCTTTACCTTATTTGACATTGCACCCTTTTGTTAACAGCATGTGTCTGCTATTTCGCCTTGTTATTGTTGTCCTCTTCATGTTGCTTTGTTCAGTTACAGCTAGTATTATATCTTTCATTCACAGCCTTTACTGTGGTTTGTGGCTCGCATATGCTATTGTGCCTCATTAAAAGATTTCTTCGTCATATTTAAAAAGGAAGAGAAATGTTTATTTGTTCCCGATCATATTCCTCTATTGTTTGGTCCCAAAACCACCTTGCATGACCTCCACCTGGTCCATTATTTAGCACTTTCCAAGTCAACAGGAATTATTAATTAAATCCCTGCCATTATAACCTACTGCAAAAGGACTTGCAGCTGCTCTCCAACACAATGTCTTATAAATGTAACCAAGAAGCTTTCAGTTTAAGAGACTGTTGTGCCAGAATAAAATAACAAAGTGGTTGTTGGTTACTTTTCCTATAAGAAATCTCTTGTGCTCATGCAAATAATGATGGTCCTCCCGAAGGCAAAAGGGGTAGGAATTAAGGGTGGTTAAGGTGGGTGGTTGTGTGTACTTGAGCGTGGGATTTTGACTCTTGATTAGTCGATGCTTGTCTTGTTCTTTCTTCTCTTCCATTAATAGAAACCAAGTTCTTAATAACTGTAGAGATATAAGCGGTCTAAATTGCCAAGAGATTGAGAGTGAATGTCAGGAATATAAAAGAGAATCACCCTCTCCTCCAATTTCATAATAACATTCTAAGAAAAATAAAACTCATACCAGAATAAAAGGTCATCTAATCCAGCTTCTTCCAGCTCACTAACAGCCTAAACTATAGAAGAGTAGCTGCAAAGTATTTATTCACCCTGCCAAACTATTCAGCATATGACAATCTAGTCACCTCATACATGTGAATTACTATAACAATTAAAAAGAAAAATGTTCCCAGGAAGAGACTGAAGTTTGTCCACACAAGCATTGAGTAAGCATATTTTATTTATAGTTTTCTCTATTTTTTTATATGTCTTGAATACTTTGCTGCAATGACGGTATATCGATAATATGCAAGCTTCTTTTCAAGCTATTTGTAAAAAGCTTCTGTGCAACAATGATTGATCATGTTTTGACATTTACCCAAATCATGAATTTAAACCAATTTCATTTTTTTTATTTGTCCCGCTCATGGCACGCAAAACCAAATGTACAATAATTGCCAACAAAACATGACTACCAAAACACCATTGAGCGAAAAGGAGGAGGGAGAAGAATACAATCCTATGTGACCTGTCCCTTTCTAAAAAACACAAAATAAATACAAATAGATGGTCTGCCCTTCATAATAAAAAAAAATGTTCACAGCCAAACATAACAGTATCGTAGGATGTGTGTGTGTGTGTGTGTGTGTGTGTGTGTGTGTGTGTGTGTGTGTGTGTGTGTGTGTGTGTGTGTGTGTGTGTGTGTGTGTGTGTGTGTGTGTGTGTGTGTGTGTGTGTGTGTGCGTCACCTTAGTTCTTAGTGGGTGTGGTGATTCAAGAGTATGTGGGTGCCCTAGGCAAACACTCACTGGGAGCCCCTCGAACCAGCTTTTCATCACCACGCACAGCCGACAGCTCCCCCCCCCCCCCCACTGGAGCGGAGCAAGGCAATTACATTTAAGATAAGAAGCAGTATTTGACGGCGCCCGACGCAGTTGCCTGCCTTGCCTGTTCGCAAGGTGCGCCCCTGAGCGGGTTACAATAAATAATAGCAAAGCGATGTTCACGGAGAGCAGGGCTGACTGGTTTGTCCAGTTTTGACTTTCAGGTGTTCTGTTGTGTGCAGGTATTTATAGTCTTAAAGAGATATGCACTTCAGTGCAGACACCGGCTGTAACAGGACGTACGACTCAGAGCTCTCTCAACACACAAATACACAGGTAAGATATTAACTCGGCACTATCATGATGATTTATATATAGCGCATTTATTATTTGTAACCTGTCTGTATTCGTGTCCTCTTATTTTTCTCTAATGTAGAGTGTGTGCTTTTTTTATGGATAGCACTAACTAGCACCAACTTTGCTTTAAGGCAATTTGCCATGAAATATTATTCCACCTTTATATCCATAGGTCAGAAAGAAAATACCTTTGTTGACCATTTATAGATGTGTGTATTCTTCATTTATCTGGTTGGCTGAAAGATGTAACTGTTATTGTCAAAAAAGAAAATACAAGAATGTGAGAATTCAAATGGCAGGGGACTTTTGGACCCTAAATATATTGAAATGAAATTGAATTACAAAAATATCCCTGTCAGAGAATTTGCAACATTGAAGGCTAATGGGATATGTTCTAATAGGGTTCAAAAGGTCAGCAAGGAATCCCTATAGCACTAAATAAATTCACAGTGATACGTAGACTCACTGTTACATTTGAATCCATCAGGTTCCTTTTTTCCCTCAACAAATCAAAGAGAAAGGTTTTCTTGACAAAAAAAGCATTTTGTTTGGACAATTTAAATTACCTGACTTTTATTTTCTAACAAGTCACTCAAATGATGACACAGCATATTGTCTGTAATCCCATCCGGGATGACAGATCTATCGGCAGGCAGTTATTCAGTGTCAGTGTCTACAAAAACCCAATTTAAAATGACTTATTTGTCATGGTTACTTAACCACTTGGTTATTAATAGGGAAATCCCACGACCATGATAAAAGTAAATCACATTTATCAAAAGCACTTTTTACATTACATTACATTGCATTTAGCTGACGCTTTTATCCAAAGCGACTTACAATAAGTACATTCGACCAGGAAGACACAACCTTGAAGAAAATAGAATCATATAAGTACATCAGGTTTCATAGAGCCAAACATTTTAAGTGCTACTCAACTGGCTTTAGGTAAGCCAGTCCTTTATTAGTATATAAGTGCTTTGTTAATAATTCTATCACTCGAAGTGGAGTCGAAAGAGATGAGTTTTCAGTCTGCGCCGGAAGATGTGCAAGCTATCTGCTGTCCTGATGTCAATGGGGAGCTCATTCCACCATCTTGGAGCCAGGATAGCAAACCCACGTGTTTTTGCTGATGGGAACTTGGGTCCCCCTCGCATCGAGGGTGCAGCGAGTCGTTTGGCTGATGCAGAGCGTAGTGCACGCGCTGGGGTGTACAGTTTAACCATGTCCTGGATGTACGAAGGGCCAGATCCATTCGCAGCATGGTAAGCAAGTACCAGTGTCTTGAAGTGGATTCTAGCAGTTACCGGAAGCCAGTGAAGGGAGCGGAGGAGCGGAGTGGTGTGGGAAAATCTAGGAAGGTTGAAGACCAGACGAGCCGCTGCATTCTGGGTGAGCTGCAGAGGTCGGATGGCACATGCAGGTAGACCAGCCAGGAGGGAGTTGCAGTAGTCTAGGCGTGAGATGACGAGAGCCTGGACCAGAACCTGCGTCGCTTTCTGGGTCAGCTGGGGACGTATCTTCCTGATGTTGTAAAGCGTGTATCTGCAGCAACGGGTTGTAGCAGCGATGTTTGCAGTGAAGGACAGGTTGTTATCTAGGATCACACCCAGATTCCTTGCAGTCTGAGTCGGGGAAACAACACAGGTGCCGATGTTGATAGTCAGGTCAAGAGTGGGACAATCTTTTCCCGGAAGGAAAAGCAGCTCTGTCTTGTCAAGGTTGAGCTTGAGGTGATGAGCAGACATCCACTGAGAGATGTCAGCAAGACAAGCAGAGATGTGTGCGACGACCTGGGTCTCTGAGCGGGGAAAGGACAGAATTAATTGGGTGTCGTCAGCGTAGCAGTGGTAAGAAAAACCATGCGGGCTAATGACTGATCCGAGCGAGTTTGTGTACAGGGAGAAGAGGAGGGGACCAATAACAGAGCCCTGAGGGACCCCTGTAGTTAATTGACAAGGGTCGGACTCAGACCCTCTCCAAGTTACCCTGTGGTACGGTCTTTGAGGTATGAGGTGAGGAGGGAAAGTGCAGAGCCTGAAACTCCAAGTTTTTGGAGAGTGCGAAGGAGGATCTGATGGTTCACCGTGTTGAATGCAGCAGACAGGTCCAACAGGATGATGACAGAGGAGAGGGATGCTGCTTTAGCAGTGTGCAGTTCCTCAGTGACAGCAATGAGAGCAGTTTCTGTGGAGTGACCTGCCTTGAAACCAGACTGGTGCGGATCCAGAAGGTTGTTCTGATGGAGATAACAGGAGAGTTGTTTAAAGACAGCGCGTTCAAGTGTTTTAGACAGGAACGGGAGTAGAGAGACAGGCCTGTAGTTTATAACATCAGACGGGTTGAGAGTGGGTTTCTTTAGGAGAGGGTTTACTCTTGCCTCCTTGAGACTGTTTGGAAAGTGACCAGAAGTTAGAGAAGTGTTGATGAAATGGGAGAGAAACGGTAGAATATCAGGAGCGATAGTCTGAAGGAGGTTTGAAGGGATAGGGTCCAGAGGACAGGTGGTAGGGCGGGCAGAGGTAATGAGGGTAAGAACCTCACTTGGAGAGAGAGGGGAAAAGGAGGTTAGTGTGTGGGTGGAAGGAGGGTCTGGTGACCCAGCGGTGAGTAAAGGTGAGTCAGAAAAAGAAGAGCGAATATCATCAACCTTTTTTTCAAAGTGGATAACAAAGTCGCTTGACAGAAGTGAGGAGGGGGGAGGGGCTTTGGGAGGGTCCAAGAGGGTGGAGAAGATGGAAAATAGTTTTTTGGGATTGGAATAGGAAGATTGGATCTTATCTTGAAAGAAAGTGCTTTTTGCCTGAGAGATCGAAGCAGAAAAAGAGGAGAGGAGAGCCTGATAGGTTAGGAGGTCGTCACGGTGTTTGGATTTCCACCATTTCCGCTCTGCTGCCCTAAGGACGGTTCTATTAGCACGCAGTGCATCATTTAGCCAGGGAGCAGGAGGGGACTGACGAGCCTGCCGAGATGTGAGAGGACAGAGAGAGTCCAGAGAGGATGAGAGAGTAGAGAGGAGAGTTTCTGCAGCAGAGTTTGGAGGCAGGAGTTGGAACGAGTCAGATGAAGGGAGGGCTGAGAGCACCGATGAGGCAAAGGTAGAGGGGGAGAGGGAACGAAGGTTACGGCGGACAGGTGCAGGATGAGAAGAGATTAGTTTGTTATGTTTGGAAAGGGGTAGAGAGAATGAAATGAAGAAGTGATCGGATGTGTGGAGCGGGTTTACAGAGAGGTTAGAAGTAGCGCAGTTCCTTGAGAATATGAGATCAAGGACATTGCCAGCTTTATGAGTTGGTGGGAAAGGAGACAGTGAGAAAGCAAAGGCGGTTAACAGAGATGTTAGTTCGTCTATCTTCCCTGTTTGGAGGTTGAAGTCTCCGAGAAGTACAGCGGGAGGGCCAGTTTCAGGGATGTGTGAGAGGAGATGATCTAATTCCTCCAAGAAGTCCCCCAAGGCGCCTGGTGGACGGTAGAGAACAACAATGGTTAATTGTATAGGATGGGTTACTGTGACGGCATGGAATTCAAAGGTGGAAGGAGTAAAGTTAGGTAGCTTGAAGAGGGAAAAGCTCCATTTGGGAGAGAGCAGGAGACCAGTGCCACCTCCTCTGCCAGTGGGTCTGGGTGTATGTGAGAAGGAATATGCTGTGGAGAGAGCTGCTGGGGTGGATGTGTTGAATGGAGTAATCCACGTCTCAGTGAGAGCAAGGAAATCCAGGGACTTTAGGGAGGCGTAGCCAGAGATGAAGTCAGCCTTAGGAACAGCTGACTGGCAGTTCCACAGGCCACCTGAAACTAGATGTTGGATCTCAGTGGAGCATGTGGGATAGATGAGAGCAGGCCGGTTATAGCGATTAGGAGATACACGGGACCAGTGATAATTGCGAGAAGACACATGAACAGGAATGGAGAAAATACACAGCCTGAGCTACCTATAATGGACGCCTGATTGCTGAGTTCTCACAGCTGTGGGGCCACGCCCCTCTAATTAGTTAACTCTCTACAGCTGATGGGCGACAGCAGACTGGCCCTGCCTATATTGTAATGGAGGCTTGAGTGTCCACTGCGACCTGTGTAACAGGTTCCCTTGAGCAGATCTGAGATTTAAAATCTCTCAAAAGCGCCGTTTTAGCTACAATAACTACAGAACAATTATACAGAGTAGAATAAATGAAACAAGAATACAACTTACAGTGGTTGCTGCGACAATAGGTATTGTCGTCACCCGGTCGAGATGCACACTGAGTTCATCAGATTTTAAATGCGGTATTTGAATGCTTTTTAGCTGGAAGATGACTAATTTACGATATTGTGCTTCACGCAATCAGCAGACTGGCCCTGCCTATATTGTAATGGAGGCTTGAGTGCCCACTGCGACCTGTGTAACAGGTTCCCTTGAGCAGATCTGAGATTTAAAATCTCTCAAAAGCGCCGTTTTAGCTACAATAACTACAGAACAATTATACAGAGTAGAATAAATGAAACAGAGAAGTCTAATTAAACAAGAATATAACTTACAGTGGTTGCTGCGTCAATAGGTATTGTACATGTTATTTAGCTGAAGCTTTAGTCCAAAGTGTTAACAATGTTGACCATCAACCTTGTAATTGGTGAAAAACGTGTTCCATCTCCTGAGTCACGGCAGCCCCATTAGCTTGACCTATGCTTGTTAGACCAAATGCGGTAAAGGTGTATCTGTGAACCTGTTTTTCTCCATGCCAAAAACACAAAAAAATGTCAATACTTTGTCCTCAGGTTAGTATTATATTTCTAATGCTCACATGCTTACAAGCCTCCACCAGAGCAGCACTGGGTGTCCTTCTACAATATCTTATTGAACAAATTCTATTATACTGTAAAATGATGTAACGTTCTAACTGAAACTATGAAATACGTAAAGTATGTGGTGTGTTTTTCTTGTTTCAATCTTGTAGCAAGAGTATTGCCAGCACCTATTTCTTTGTTGCCACTTTGCATATGACTGTATGTTGTACAAGCACCAATAACAAACATTTTTGACATGAACTCTAAGTCCTGGTTCCTCCTTTAGAAAGCCATCATGACTTCCAAAATGGTCATCAGCCAGCCTCAGCCTGTGATGGACGCCCGGGACTCTGATGAGTGGGGATCAGGGATCTGTGACTGCGTTCAAAATGTGCCTGAGTGTAAGTATCTGCACTTCTTCTCTTTATGAGAGAAGTTACAAGTATAGTTTACATTTGATTTGTATCTCTTGTGCACAGTCATGCTATGATTATGTGACAAAAGGGCATTGTTTACTTACTCAAAGGGCAAGACGTTGTTCATTTTTATTCTGTAGTTTTCAAATACATTAATCTTTCATATTAGCTGCATCATAAAAACACAGGATTACAGTACATTTTGTCATTTCCCTACTGATTTGATGTGTCGTTTTTTGCAACAAACCTACCAATCTTATGTGTCGATTTGAACTCAATACTTCAAAATAATAATGTTAGATACTCATCCATGTTTTATGAAATAACAGCAAAAATACACAGCCAAATCTGATGTAAAAAAAGTGAACCTGAAATATTTTCCTAAGAAAGGAAAGGTAATTGACTTATTCTAATTATTTATTAGTATCTCAAAGGCCATTTCTACTGATCATAATTCCATTGTTGAGGTCTACTAGAATAGATTTACATTGTTCAATGTTCCAAAATCACATTGGTTTCTCATACAGCATCTCTGTATAGTATGTGTATTCCCTCTCTGTCCTATACACGCCCTGTTGGAGCTCCCCCCCCACCCCACTCACAGCCTGAGCTCCTAGTGTGTGTGTGTGTGTGTGTGTGTGTGTGTGTGTGTGTGTGTGTGTGTGTGTGTGTGTGTGTGTGTGTGTGTGTGTGTGTGTGTGTGTGTGTGTGTGTGTGTGTGTGTGTGTGTGTGTGTGTGTGTGTGTGTGTGTGTGTGTGTGTGTGTGTGTGTGTGTGTGTGTGTGTGTGTGTGTGTGTGTGTGTGTGTGTGTGTGTGTGTGTGTGTGTGTGTGTGTGTGTGTGTGTGTGGAGCTCCGCGCAGCACCGCGGCTGAGAAAAGATAAGGCTGAGTGAGTTTGTGTGTGTGCGGAGCTCCGCGGATTGGACCAATTGGTCCATTTGGACTTTGTTACGTTAATAGGACCCAGAAGGAAAAAAATGGAAGAAAACAAATCTCCAACGAGGCTTTCTGGGGCAGCATGGACACGTATTTTCAACCCAGTCTCACAAAAAAACGTGTAATAACCATAGCCGTGGGAAGTAGGGGTGCTGCAGCACCCCCTGTTGGCGAGTGGTGTACATTTGAAAAACGGAGTGACCACCTAAATAAAAATGATTAAACTACATAAAATAGTTATGATTTTACTTAAAATAAAATTAGCTGTATACAGTAGCATATAATAGTCATAGTATATATTTGAATATATCAGGTGGCTTGAATTTATTTTCCAAATAAGTAAAATCCGAGTCATCTAGGTCGTAGATCTTGGGAGAGTGACGTAATTGACGCGACACACACACTGCAGAGTGACAACTTTCTAGAATGGCGCAAAAAAGGATTTTGGATTTTTTTCTCCAACAAACAACCCAATAAAAAGAGTGGACCACCAGCTACTCCTCAGCCCACCACCTCTACAACTAGAGTAATATATATAAATTATCCATTATCTCATTACATTTGCGCATATTTTAACACATTTCAGGAACCGAAATCTGAACTTTGGATAAAGCCAGGTTCAAAATTCTCGTTTCATTTTGTAGTCATATTAGCATCTAAGGCTTTCACCGAAGGGATTTTGGATATCTCTCTTTATCACTCCATAAATCAGAAAATATTGTCAACAGCCCTAAAATATCAATTTTCGCCATGTTTCTAGGTATACAATCTTATATAATTCAGGCTATGAATGATATATGAACAAACCCTTCTGTAAAAGCCTTCATAATATTGATAGGAATATAACTGGAAGGTTTGGTGTATGTAAGTGCAACTAAAGTGGAAATTTCGGACTCAGAGTAGGAGAAAAAACTCATTTTGAGAAAACGACCTTTAAAGATTGCAGTGAGGCGCTAGCTAAACCCTCTGTTCTTTGGATGACAGCTTGCGCATCGACGCACTCCGTGAAGGTATTTCATGTTCGGGGTCATTTGTGTTTTGTATAACCTTGCTTCGTGCAAGTGACAATTGTTGTTGTCTTCTCTGTGAACGTTTTTTTCGCCGTTCTTTTGCCATTTTGAGATTTACATTTCTAGCGGAAAGCTAATCAGGAAGTGTTTTAGCACACCACGTGGTGCATCTGAACAAATCACGTTGTCAGAAATTGACACCAGCCAATGAGATTTTGTTTCTTGGTTTAAGACCCTTTTGTGCTTTCACGATTGGTTGCTGATACAAAGGAAATGATCATATTTGGATCCGATGAGATCATTGTGCAGGAGAGACGGAGCTTTTCCAACGATGACATTGTGCAAACAGCGATCGCGGTACTTTATGTTACGTTAGAAATGCTAACTTTTGGTGAATTTAGGAGAAATATACAGATGCAAATAGACAAACTATAGTAAAATGAACACTTAAATGTGTATTTTGTACGTTTTCCTTCCAAAAGCCTGAAATAAAACATGTTATGGAATCAAAATAGCACAACATCTCAAAATTGACCAGTGCATGAAAAACGATGTTTTTGCCTGCCGTGTCTCGCCTTTAACAAACAATGTATGCGGCTCGTATCGCTGACAGCCGGGCCCGGCCCGGCACCGCCTTTTAAAAAAATTTTTAAACGGCTCCATCCCCAATTTTGGCAGCACCCCCTGAGCAAAATGACTTCCCGCGGCTATGGTAATAACTACACTTGGGATGTAGTATTTCTACAAAAACGCCTCTGAAATTGTGAGATCCCTACATTTGTTTTCACCATTCATTTCCAATGGCTGGCGTCTATGTCACGTGATCTTCACATTTCTCCCTGCAGAAAAAAAAAAACATGGCCGACATTCGTTTTATTCTCGGTGGAAAATGCCTATTTTAAGGTTAGTTTGGCCATTCAAATGCGTTTTGATGTCATTTGATGCGAGAAATATGAGTTGTTATTTCAGATTATGTGTGCAGTGGTCTTTGCACATGATCTTTAATTTGCTAGTTATTACAAAAATTACTTCAGGAAATTGTGTCCATTCAACGTTTTCATTGTTACCAAGGTGGTTGCTAGGGTTGCTATCGATATTATTTCTGTTATGTTGTGTAACTGTTTAATGGTGTTATCTTTATTGCTACCCCCTTCCCCGTCAATGTATAGTGTTGGTCCACAGCGCAAACGTATTAGTTTAACAAAATCCGCATCTAAAATTGTGGCAGTGATACGTTATTTTCCCCTGTGCAATTCTCCAACCCAGTCTCACAGAAATATTTTCCAAGGCCCATAACTTTGACCCAGTTTATCGGTTCAAACTGTCCTGACTGAGCACACACGTCATAACCTTGGCTGCTGTGCTCTCAGTGTTCTATCTCCCTGTTCCTGCCTGTTGGCGTCAGCTGATAGAGGTGTTATGATTCTATGTTCCTGCCTGTTGACGTCAGCTGATAGAGGTGTTATGATTTTATCTTGTTATGCAGCATGTTGATGATGCTCTCAGAACTAGCTAAATACATGGGTCTGAGGTAGAGTTCTTTAGAATTGACGTGGCAACCCACCCGTGCAGTCAGACCTTGACTGCTGTGACTTGTGATGTGAATCCTCCGGCCGAAACTCCAAATAAATCATCAGTGTTTGACATCGAAGCTCCTGCTCTACCGTGTCTCCTTCCTGAGTCGGTGATTCCCACTGCATTGCTACACAGAAGTTTCCCTTACACACATCACCTCGTCATAAACAAACCGAAAACTTAAAAAAAATAAAAATAATAATACTTTATTCCGAGTGTGCTTGCTTTTCTCTTTGAAAGTCATCACATAACGGCATTGTAATACACGGTTCGGCTGCATTAAATATTACATATCTGCCGTAGTTCTTTATTTATAGAGCCCTGATGAGAAGACTTCTAGACAAACATGAGGAACTGCCGACAACACTGAAAACGTGACGTGGATCAGAAATATATCAGCAATTAAACAACATCTTACATTTCTTTTCACACAATACGTCTCCTTGCAGTATCAACACTAATTCGGCTGACTTTTATATTTGATCCAATTGGTAGATAGGCTGTATTTACACCACAACGGTGAACAGCTGATATAAAGGGACACCTAGTGGTTAAAGCATGTTATTGAATTTCATTATTTTTATTATTAGATATTAATAGGATCCCTATAAAGTATATTCATTACTCATTATTCTCTACTAATAGTTAATTAAAGACTGTATATAATGACTATTTTCCACATCCCTTTCAAGATTTTCTAAGGTTTATTGACATATAATACACAACTACGGTGTAGTTATGCATTGAATGAAAAACTTTATTTATTTATACAGGTGTAAAATCTCATTGAGACACAAGGTCTCATTTTCAAGAGAGACCTGTTCAACTTGGGTCGCAGTGCATTACAAGACATCTATCAATATGTGTGTATACCTCCAGCAATGTTAATTATGTTGAAGCACTTATTTTAACTGATATTATACATATGTATTATACTCTTATAAGATGTATGTAGATAGTATAAGACATGTGCAGAATATGACAGTTTAATGGTACACACATATTGATAGATGTCTTGTAATGCACTGTTGAGGAACCTGCGACCCAAGTTTTTCATCTTCGACCTTGTCAGGTATTGAACAATCAATAAATAAAGAACACATAATTATTAAATATAAAACACAGAATTTGTGTGATTATACTAAATGATTTACAAATAAACACCACTGCATATTTACAACTGTTACACATGCTGATGTAACGCAAATGTTTCCAACTTGGGATCAATAAAGTATATCTGATCTTAAGATGAGCGATGGCTACTGCCATATTTGCAAAATGTGCCTCTGAACCTTGACAAGTGCATGTTTCAGGCTTATCAATGAACAACAGGAGGGGTCAAAGACATAAGACCAGCTGTTAAATAAAGCTCTTCTGACCTTAGCTGTCATGTGGGTATATATTAATGCTGCATGCCCATTATGGGCACAAGCAATTTTCACCCATTTATTAATTATATGTTTTAAATTTGAGTGTTTCCTATCCCCTAAACCTCCAGGGATGTACACAGTTTAATACTGGCAACTTCTTATTATGAGAAATACGAAAACGTCTTTTAAAACTACAATTCCCAGTAGAGACGTGCCATAGATAGAGAACATGTTGCGAAACACAATAGCCAGCATGTGTAGTTCTGGGGACGGGGTGGGGGAGGGGGGGACCCATTCAAATCCAGTTTTGGACAGTCTGCCGTGGTTCCATCCCATTTCAAGTGCTGTTCGACGCTCGGCGTAACCCTCGGAGCACACTCAAACATCCAATCACAGAGCTTGAGGACTATCACGGGGTTTGTCAAGCGAAGCGGAGAGAATACTTACTTCCCGGTGTAATATTCTCTAAAGCAAAATGAGCTGCTCCGACCCTCGGTCCTGACGGACTCCAACTTGTGTTTATTAATCAAACAAATAAATAAATACAAGGATAAGTATGTGTTATTGTTGAGTAAATGGAGAATTGCACAGCGGAAAATAACGTATCTATGCCACAATTTTAGATGCGGATTTTGTAAAACTAATACGTTTGCGCTGTGGACCAACACTATAAATTGACGGGGAAGGGGGTAGCAATAAAGATAACACCATTAAACAGTTACACAACATAACAGAAATAATATCGATAGCAGCGTCCCGAGCAACCACCTTGGTAACAATGAAAACGTTGAATGGACACAATTTCCTGAAGTAATCTTCGTAATAACTAGCAAACTAAAGATCATGTACATCCACTGCACACATAATCTGAAATAACAACTCATATTTCTCGCATCAAATGACATCAAAACGCATTTTAATGGCCAAATTAACCTTAAAATAGGCATTTTCCACTGAGAATAAAACGAATGTCGGCCATGTTTTTTTCTCTGCAGGGAGAAATTTGAAGATCACGTGACATAGACGCCAGCCATTGGAAATGAATTGTGAAAATAAACGTAGGGATCTTACAATTTCAGAGGCGTTTTTGTAGAAATACTACGTCCCAAGTTGTGGACTAACGTAGTTATTACACATAGTTATTTATGAGACTGGGTTGGTATTTTCTGTGTTAGAGTTGTACTTGCTACAGGGTGTACTTTGAGGGTTTGTGACTTTGCAGACCGTTTACATGCAGAAAAAGCTACATAACACACAAGGGGACGGGTAATAACCAGAAAAGCATATGATGGGATCTTTAAATGATTGTGTGCATATTTGTGTGTTTTTTTTGTCTCTGGGATCTTACAGGTGTTGGTCATTTTTACAATGTTTATCGGTTGCTTATCTGGCATTTGTTTATTTCTGGTAAAGGTTGTTGTGCTTTCTGGTGCTGTCCCTGCTTCGCCTGTAAAACAACCAAGAAATATGGGCAGTGTCTCTGTCTTCCCCTGTTGGACATGTTTGGTTTTGTCCCTCCCGTCACCATGTCCATGAGGGTCTCCATGAGGCAGCGCTACGGCATCAAAGTAAGACACGATTTTCTTTTGTTGGTGTCAGATGGCAGAAATATTTGAGTTTTATTTGCGATTTCTGTTGATCCACTATCATTTTTTTATTTCATTGAGAATTAGGGAGACATGTCAGGTTACATGATTTGAACTTGTAAAGCAAATGTCCAGAACGTGTTAACAAAAACGAGTGTCTAATTCGACAAAAATATGAAAGTGATATTCAAGATTTTCAACAGCTCAACAAACAACAATTTCATTAAGGGTTAGGACAATGTGTGTGTGTTTTTTTTTGTATTCCTACTGACACAATAAAGGTCCACACAATAAACTCTTTGTTAGAATTGGGAGGAAATCATGGCTTGGGTTTTGAAAGCAACTTTTTGAAGGTTTTTTGGACCTTTGGTAAAAGAAAAAAAAAACTCAGTCCTGGAAGGAAAGTGTCGCTATTTCAGGGTTTTGGTATCCCTACTTTAAAAAAATTACTTTAGATTACTTCTAAAAAATACTTAAGAAAGGTAAACCAAGTGTATGAATAATTATCAGAATCAATTATGCAGCCTGTAAATCCTATTTTTCACCTGACTGTATTTCCTGCAGGACACCATGTGTAGGGACTGTCTGTTTGCCACCTTCTGTACACCCTGCAGCTGGTGTCAGATGTCCAGAGAGATGAGGAGGAGAAACCTCCAAGTTGTCCTAGTCAGTGCCAAGAACACATGAGTTCTTTCCTGTCTCCTGACCACCACCAAGGCTGTAACATGTTCCATTAACACACAGCCTGCTGCGGCTTTTCTAACACATCTAAACATTATAAATACACTGTACACTGAAGCCTATAAAGAGACGAGCCTACATTGAAAGAAAATAAACGTTGACTTTAATTTAATGTGTTGTGTCAACAGATTTTGCATAACTGCATCATGTTAGTTTGAAGCAATAATATTACGTTAACTTAAAGAACATTAGGTTCAACTTAATATTATTGCTTTCAACCAACCTAATACAGTCATGTCAATGACTGAAAAGCAATATGTGTTCCTGAAAAACTAATTTAATAAAATTAGCTAAGATGATTGATAACTCCCACAGCATAATACGAGCTCTGGCAGCAGGGAATGATAAGTTATTTTTGAAATGTATTACACCCCAATTGTTTTATAAGTTTTATGTTTTCTGCCTGAGACGAAAACGCTTACTTTTACTGAAAAAATTGTATCTGATCTTGGTTAAAGGGAACTGTCCGCTGACTTTAAGGCAACTGTTCTTGAAGAGCCTTTATGAATTACATTTTGTTGTACTTTGTTTAAGTTTTGTTTTTAAGCAAAACCCAAGCATGGGTTTATCATCATGACAGTCGTTTTGTAAACTAGTATTGTTTTCACATACTAATATTATATCTGACAAAGTTACAATGTATTAAACAGACTTCAAGCTATTTAAATGTATTTCTATTATATTTGTATATAGAAAATCAGGGTACAGCCATTCATTTTAAATTACAGTAAGCAAGTTTTACTTTGTTTCATGTTGAGCAAGCATACTTTAATAATAGTTCAGCTATTATCAATAATATCAAATGAATGCCATTTTATGTTGTTGTCTGCATATGTATATGGCACATTGTTAAGAGCAGGTCAAATCACATGCATTACCAAGTGTTCACAGATGGAAAACACACAAAGAGCATATTGCAGAGAAAATGTACAGAAAGCACCTTTAATTAAATGTACTTGAAATACTGATGTGACACCGTACCTAGCAGCTAGAGGGAGCCACATTCTTCCCAATGAGCCAACATTTTTTATAGAGGGTTGAGGCCATGGATCAGTGGATCAGAAGCATGGACCTGACAACCACCTGCACAGGAGAGGGAAAATAACAAAAAAACCTTACAATAAATGAAGCTTTCCTGCGCTCAATGTCAGTGTTTTAAAGAACGGTTCTGTATTAGCACAGATAGTGAATGTCTTTCTGCCTTTGTAAGTTGCATAATGCTGCTTTCAAACCTCACTCATGAACATTCTCTCAAACTCTCAGACCTCCTTTAAATCTGAGACATACTGCAAATGTCATTTCATTTCAGATAAAATGGAAATGTGTCTATAGGAAAAACATTCACCATATACAGGTAGTTACATTTCCAGTAATAAATACATAATGTATTAATAGTTTTATTTACAGGAACATTTTAGTTTTTTTCAATAATTGGTTTTAAATGACATAGTTCTTAATTATAAAAACACATTTAGAAATTATCTTGAATTAAAACACTGCCAATTTAGTAAGTTATATTCTGTATTTGTCCCCCCCAAGTATTTCACAAGAGGCATTTAGGACATGTCACAATTAAGATAAATAAATAAAATAAAACATAAAGGATATGTCTTTAAGAGGGAGGAGCAAAGACATCTTTTACATGTTTACATTGAGAAAATAATCAAGTTTTCAATAACAGATACTCTCAAGTTGCTGAAATCAAGAAAGTGTAAACAATATTTTTTTGGCAAATTGTTAGCCACTTTTAACTTCATTTTGTGTAAAATGATTAAAGTGGTTTCGGCCACCAACCTTTATGGAAATCAACAGGAAGTCCGGTTAACTAAAATGTCCGTGCGGAACAATACCCCAACCCATAGATCCGTGGGTGAATAATGTCAATCACCACATTACACACATCCCTTCACATTTACATTTTAATTTACATTAAAGTATTTCGTGAGGCCTTCTAAAATATTTATAAATATAATTAGGGTTGTAGTTGAAGAGTTTGTAACGGACAACGGCACGTCCATTAATTCCACAACCACACACATGGATCAGCGCCATATAGATAGTCTATATGGCGCTGACATGGATTAACATCAATTTAATACATTAATGTAGCCTTTGTTTCTGCTAAAAGAGGTGTCAACCAGCTGGGGCAACAAGAAAATCAGCGAAATTGAGTGCGACTATTAAAAAATAAATAAATATTATATTAATATTGACAACAACAACCAACCGTCAATGCTATTGGACAGTGGTTCCCAACCTTTTTTCCCAAGAACCCCCCCAAATGACTCCTGTTGGAAGTTGCGCCCACCCCCCCCCCTCCCCACACACACACAAGGGGGGGGGGGGGGGCGCGCAACAGCGGTAATTAAAGTCTCAAAAATGCTACAACTACTGTCACAAACTGGATGAATGTGAAGTATTTTTTTAAAGGAGGATGAAAGCGTAATTAAGGAGCACTATTGGAGTGACTTTGATGGTTATTGGACTCAGGATTAATTTATTTGGATTCCCGCTGTATGAAGAAATGAAAGGACGGCGCAAGTGGAAACAATTCACAAAGGGATTAAACTGTTGCTCAAAGTAAACCGGATTTTGCCGATGTGTTTATGTGGATTCCAAAGTCGTAAATAATCTACAAAATGGAGGAGAACGATCTGATCGGAGCAACTGTGACAAATAATCCAACTGAAACCGGCATGGACAATGACTATGTTTTAAAAATGCGCTTATCCAGACAAGCCTGGTTTGGACACTTTATGGGCAGAAGAAACATTTATATTAAAGAAATAATTATACATTTCTGTCTTTTTATGCCTTTAATACTAACTTGAATTTTTATTAAAATTAATGAGTCAATTATTTTTTATATTTTATTGTAATGTAGAGACAAGGCTTTTAGTGACAATCATGTATTGCCTTACAATTATATGTTAAAAAAAAAAAAAGTCTAAATATGATATTTGGCCTCAAATCATCTGAGGCCTGGTTCCCCCCCCCCCCCCTGCTATCTTTGGCGCCCCCCCAAGGGGGGCGCACCCCCCAGGTTGGGAACCACTGCTATGGGAGGTCTATGAAGGTCTATAGGACGCCCTGCCCGTTGAAAACTGACTCTCAAGGGGTACCCTGTCCATAATTCCGTGACGGGGAGGGGCCCTGACCGTCCGTCAACGTGTGACGGGTTGGGAGTGAGAACGTGTTGGTTATAGAGCCAGCTTTTTTGAAAGGAATGGTTGGAGACAAAACCAAAGCTAAAACAGAGCAAATATTGGACTTTATAAGTTGTGGCTGTATGTCTGCTTATTGTTGTGCTTTTATACCCTCTTGTGGCCATACAACAAACAAAGGCTGCTTTAAATAACAACACCTGTACTATACATACTTGCCAATACCCATTATATTAAAAGAAGATGGAGAAGAACAGATGTATTATTTGTTGTTCAGTTCAAACAATACATTTACGGAGTCACTATCATGTGAAATGTTGTCAAATTATGCCCAATAAACGTTCCTATTAGTCCGGTTTGCACTCCAGCAAAGGCGATCCCTCCCCTCTGCTGGCACACTTGGCCCTGGTGTTCACTGTAAATTGCTCAGTGGGTTGTTTTTAATGGGATTATAATGACAGTTATGGTTTGCAAGAATTGATGTTTGTGACTTTTACGAGGTGTGAGTGAAGGGGCGGGACCAGGCGGCTCATAAAGGCTGCAGGAATGTTAATTGGTCGAGGCCACTGCTGCCCTCTTTGTTCTGCTCTCTCATACTGGGCTTCTGTTGCGCCCCTTACAGGCCAAAGAACTGATTTAAAATCTGTGACTTTAACCCTGCACACCGTCCAACACCCCCCACGCACACATATGTACACAGCTTATCCCACCTAGCCCCCCTCGTTCATCCCCTCCCATTCTTTCTTCTGGGGTTTCCTCCTGAAAATGGACCCCTTTGCTTCTCTCATTTCCTCCATGTTGCTTAATCAGGTGGTTGCCACCCCCCCCTCCTCCCTGCTGGGATTGATCCAGTGTTGGGGGAGTAATTTTATCACAGCTTTTTTTTTCTTCTTGTGGTCACTTGGCCGGCTGCACTTCAAGCCAGATGATTGTTCTAAGGTGAGGGAGGGATTAGTGTCATTTTTTATTATTTGGAAACATCGAATACATTTACTAAATTAAAAAAGTTATTATTTATTGTTTAGGAATTCACTATGAATCTGAAACATTTGAGGGCCTATTAAGACTGATTATTTTTTCTTATTTTGTCTTTCATCCTTAAATCTTCATGCCGATGATTTGATTTGACTTTGTTTTACCTTGTTTTTAATATTTAACTGTGTTCTGCTATTGTGATCTACATCATTTCTTTCTTTCTCCAACATGTACACATTCACATCTCAAAGATTTTGGAACAGTTTGATTAATGTGGTTCACAGGTTGTAATATTTGTATTGTACTTTCGTCCTTAGTTTTACAAAATAAGGTTTTTATGATGTCTTCAACTAATTTCTGTTATTTTCCTAATTTAGGAAGTATATCAGATCTCTCCTTATAACAAAGGACGTTGGTTCAAATAAACTACAGTGTCCTTATAGCAGAAGGCACCAACTTTTCTATATGTGTGGGAATAAAACATCCTCTTGGAAATCAGTTTAAATCCGCTCTTTAAAAAATTATCTTTGTATTATTCAAGTACAATTGTTAAAGCCGAAAAGGATCATCCTTAAAAACTACTTCAGTAGGGAATCCTTAAATGTTAATCAGAGGTCATGAGATGGATTTGAACCTGGAGATTATGGAATCTTCCCGAGTGTCATCCTGTCTGTCGGAGGTTTCCACCATGACAGATGGAGACACCGTCTATCTGTCCATAATTTCCAGGGGAAGTGTTCCTTTCAAAAGACAAGGTTGGAGTTGCAGGGAAGTCGTCTGATAACGGCTCAGGTTAAGATGAGGCGGCAGGGGCAGGCGTAGTCCGACACACACTATCAGACGACGGGCCTTAGAGCAAACAAACAGCTCTGACCTCTCAAAACATTGGCAGCAGGGAGCAGCTGATAGTGAGAGACAGCTAGGTGGAGGTGGGTGATGTAGCAGTATGAGTTTGTGTAGGGGAGGCAGGGGCGGGGGCAAAAGGGCACGCAGGGCAAGAATTATCTGATCCTTCCGTGATCTTAGTGTCTCAGTGTCTATTAAAATCTGAAGGGTGTGTCTGCATGTGTGAGGGGTAGTTATCTTTATGTTTGATGAGTTGCCATGTCTTAAAGAGCTGTTAAACCAAAAATGATTTCTACTTCCCCTGACATCAAGATCTTGTGCATCTTCAAAAAAACATAAACACTAGCATTTTCCAATCCTGTTTGAATCCTGTTTGTCTGCATTGACCTTTTTAAACAATGGAAAATAACTTACTGAGAAGCACTATCCATACTTATCAGTTATTATAATTTATAATGTATTAAGCTCTAATGCAGGAATTGGTGTGATGATTATATAGAGCAGCGAGAAGCCTAAATGTGTTTTCCAATTCCTACAATACACTCCTACGAGAGGTATAACTATTGCCATTTCATGACAACCATCTTACCATGACGTTCATTTTTGTGATCATAAGCTCTGGTTTAGTGTAGAAAGACTAAAACCTAATTGCATTTTTGGGGACATGGCCTGCCTTCTGTGTACATACATTCATTTGTTTGTGACACATTCAGACAAATGAGAAAAGAGAAGGTCAGGAGGTGTAGCAGCAGCAGGGTGAAGGGGAGGAAAGGGTCAACAAATTCTTTGATTACTGAACCTTGTCATTCAGATAGCAGAGGGCTTGAACACTTGGCGAACTCACCGGACAGCAGCGAGGCAGAATCAGAAGACTGAGGACTCTCCTGCAGAAACTGAATTAATTTCTACTGGGCAGCAAGATCTCTACAGTCTCATTAGAAGCTATCTCAATATAAGATAAATAAATAATGAGTAGATTAAGAACCAACCGCAAACTATTGAGTGTTTATGTCATTCATTGAGCAAATATTCCAACAATTGTTAAGGTTCAAGATCTCAGAAAATAGAACATCTTTGGTTTTTGAATGTCTTGACAAAACAATAACTTTGAAGACATTATCTCGGGTTCTGGGAAGCAGTAATATACATGTTGTTCTAATTGTATTTAGCATTTTATAGACCAAACAAATTGTGAATTGAGTAACATTGACAAAAAAAAGACAAAACATTAATTAGTCAGCCCTAAATGCCAAAGTAAAAAAAAACCTAACCCTAACTCACCATTTAGGTGGAGCAATAATGGTTGACTTGTATTTATTCAACACTGCTCTTCCACTAGGGGGCATTACTGGGAGTTAAACCGAAACCAGGCTCCTGAAGAGGATCTCCACTGTTGTTAGCCTTGATATACGGCTGCTGGAAACAACCCCTAAGTGCATCTCAAGGTTCATTGAAAGGGTGAATAGGATCTATAACTCTTGAGTGGATGTAGTTGTTCATCTGTTGTGTCAGACAGCGACTTTACAGACTTGTTTAGCTTCAGGAAGAAAAAACAAGTGTGTTACTTTGTTTGGCTTAAAAGACTATAAACACAACACATCTGCTCACCCACTGTCACACTAACAATATGAATACCTTACTACTTATATTTTTGACAATTTAACAAATTGTTTGATTTGCGTCTGCAATTAGGAATATGTTTTAATTAAAGGTTTACACTTGCAAATAAGGAAATAAATGATCACATTTCTTCCTGGGTAAAAATGCACCAACATGTTCAGGTTGTATTTGATATTAACTATAATCTATTTTGGAGAGTGAAATAGGCATAAACGTATTTTGCAGTGATTTATTAAGGGAGTACTTTAAACAAATAATAATAATTGTTTCATCTTACCATATAGATATTTTCCATCTCGAATGTCCTCCTCCGCCTCGGTCAGATGCTCCTAGATCTTTCTGCTCTGTGTGTGACATAAACATTGAGGAAAATTAACATAATGAAAACAAAAGTAGTCGGTCACACCAAATCCAAGCTTTTGAGCAAGAGATAAAAGATATTCCCAAGAGATTTACTCGATATGTGACATGCCACAGTGACTCCAACATTTGAGATTTGCTGTGAATTATAGTGTCTAACGCTAAGACTGCAGCCTGTGAATTACCTTTCAAAGGCTGCAGGAACTTAAACTTTCCAGAGCAGCTGCATGGAGACTGGAGGCTTGTGTGTGTGTGTGTGTGTGTGTGTGTGTGTGTGTGTGTGTGTGTGTGTGTGTGTGTGTGTGTGTGTGTGTGTGTGTGTGTGTGTGTGTCACCTTTTCTAATCCAGATTTTGGATACTTGGAATTTTTCTTGCTACTGGTAGAGTTTGGCAGATTCTTAACCCAGCTACTTACTAAAGAAGAATTTCCCATTTATTAGCATGAAAGGATTACGAAAAGTCTTATTTGACATGTTTGCCAAGCTATACTGTATATTTGCTTGTTACATCACACCAGAGATGGAACAAAGTAATTGTATTGCAAGTAAAATAAAGAGTCAACCTTTGGTCCTGATGTATTGGTCAATTCCCAAGTCCAAACAACCAATATCCTAACTTAAATTCCAAAACAAGAGTTCCTCCCAAATGAAATGCTAACACCTTTGTAAAAAAATCGGCCCAACATACTTTCATTTCAAATCTTTTGACAAGTGTAATATTTTGCATATCGTCAAATATTTGTGATGTCTAACAGTTTTTGTATCTAGGGTTAAATCAATTTAAAGTTTCGTTTTGCTTCAAATCTCTTTAATTCCAAGTATTCACCATCATTTTCTTGACTAGAATTAAAAAATGTTTAAGCCATGCAAACTTTTAATATCCAGTTCGAGACTTCAAAGTTTCTCACAGGTGGCCCCAGATAGAAAAATCGGGACTTTGAAATCTTACGATATATTTTTAGTACACTACACATGGCACTTTCATGTTCCGTCCAGCCATACTGTGACACTAAGCAGCTGTCTCTGCATGCAGCACTCAGTCATTATTAAAGAAAATGGGTTGTTTGTTTGGTTTCTTCTCAATTGTGTCACTTCCTGTGGGAGGAAAAGTCCTAGGTAACAAGGCAAAACCTACAATGTCACAATTAGAGAAGAACTTTATGAGGATTTTCATTGCAGTGCAGTCCTGCCTGACCCACGACACCACTAACTACTCTGACCCCCACCCCCTGCCTCCACCTCCACCCCCCCAAACCTAGACTTTTTGTCACCGTTGTGATTGGTAGACTAAACACCGTGCAATATTCACCAGATCCACAACCCATTGGATCATTACAAAAATTAAGACGATACAAAAGGAAACAAAACTCGTGACCCTGCCCCACAAAAGTGTCCCCCTGGCCTCCTCACACTCTATTTTAAGTGCATGGTCACAACGACATAAAATTGCAAACACACATATAGACTGAAGCCTATATTCTTAACATTCTTCGGCCAGTAAACAAACGGGCCGGACAGATGCATCACCCCCGGCAGACACGCAGATTCGAGGGCTGGGAATGTTTACACGGCCCTGTCGCCCTCATCCAGAGCCGGCGAGGACTCAGACAGAGAAGAGAGCCACACTTAGAGACAATGTTCATCAGGTCATGAATTATCACTGATAGTGCATCTGATAGGACTACCATAAAGTGCTCAAAAACCTCTGATACACCTTTTTGATACACTTTCTATTTAAAAAAGACCATATACTACCATTCTTTGATCATTATCATCCAAGTGCCACATAATGCACATGAAGCAGAACTTAATCTGGTTCTGTGTGGGGAGTCGGCTCTATTGACTTTCTAACTTTGGAGGCCGCATTGATGCCGCTGAGAATGCAGATGCAAAAGGATATTTTCTGACATACTTTCTACCGTGTAAAACCATGATCTGATTTCTTATCCTTATCCACGTTTGGAAAGATGACATGTACCAATAGCCTGTTTCCACAACAGTTTTTTTCCCCCCAGGAATAAATTCAGTACAATTCAAAAATGTTACTTACATGTAGTCGCTGGACTGGATTAACCATGGCCTAATTAAACTTCTCAACCATAGTTCCTGATAGCAAGACGATTCAGCTCTTGGGAGTGGTACTTTCAGGGCAGAGGTTTCAGTACTTGACATTGCTAACAAACAAGAAACATCATAACTACATTGTGTACAGCTTCATCTACAAGGTAAACAAGCCTTGAGTGGTAATAGTATCAATATTAGAAGAAGGGACAGTATGAATGATTGTGTTCCACCAATATTAATTATACATAGTTTAAATTGTGTTCTATATCACATCATGGACAATGAAACTAAAAGATGTAGCAGAACCAGAGATATTGCCTTTTGTAACCTCACATGTGCTAGAAGCGGCTATTGTAGCCTTAATTTGTTAGCACACTTACTCTTCTTAACTCCACACCGTCACTTGTTTTTAAATATAAAGATAAGACTCTAAACAAGCTTGACTTATATGCTTTACTCCAGAAGACCTGTATGCCGATTTAGTCTAACCAAACTATAGTGGTTGCAGATTGGAACAAAAAACACCTACTGTACACAAAATGTTGTTACAAGATACACAAATACCTGTGGATTTGTTGTATGGACTTGTTCTTTTTAAGATAAAATAAAATGTAATTGATCCAAAGGGGCAATTCAATAAGTGTGGTTTTCTAGCCTGAAAGTAGAACTTTTGGGTCCATCACAGTGCATTTTGGGGTTTGGTTTACTCGAAGTTAAGAGCGGATTTGTTTGCAGCACGTATTTGAGTCATGGGACTGAATGAGAAATATCCAGCAGACATGTTGGAGTCCCCGTGGCCCCGGATACGAATGAACTGACCGCATTCTAACGTGACTCCA